>NC_137201.1:20550209-20660209 GCF_960531495.2 Zeus faber | reverse complement strand
GTAGGACTAAACGGCACGGGGGTTTCTTTTGTTTGCACGGAAAATTGACCGGCTGACAATGCCGCTGCACTTTCTACTTTTTTGTTCTTTTTCACGCTTTTATTTCACGAATATTTGATCCGCGTTATTTATCTTCGGCCTTTGCTCGGTTACGACCCACCACCTTCGAACCATCTCATTGTTTTTAAAATGAGGGGGCCTTAAGATAGTCGAAAAACTCACGAAAAACGTTGCACACTCGTCAGTCCCGGTGTGGCATCTGATATTCTGCTGGCCCCGCGCATGGACGTGGCAAAATGGCCGCCCACGCCCCCGAAAAGATTTCAGAAAATCAAAGCTATTCACTTTTTTTCCATGAAAACTAAGGAAATTTGGTGCACATTTGTAACATCACGAGACTTATATATAATATATTTATATATATATATATATATATATATATTTATATATATATATATATATATATATATATATATATATATATATATTGCCGCCTTGACCGAAACCCAACAGGATGTCGGCAATATTTCATTAAAGGTGTCATTTTAGTCGGTTCTTGGTCATTTTTTGGAACTCCTCCTAGGCGATATATCGGATCGGCTTCAAACTTGGCGAACATCTACAAGACAACTTCATGATTAAAAGCTTGTTTTCGTAGTTTTTGTGGGCGTGGCAAAGTGTTGAATTTCATGTTCGAGAAAAGGCCGTCTTTACCTGACCTTTTCCTCACTTTTTTGGTCATTTTCATGCCCCATACTTTCTGGAACTCCTCCTGGGCGATTCATCGGATCGGCTTCAAACTCGCGTCCCACCTCCACGTGCACGTCGATGACCCGGTCATCGCTGCTTGCAACTTCTTAATTTCTTATTGTTTTTATTTATTACTGTTTTGTTGGTCTCACTTTGTGTTTTTCTTTATTTTTTTTTTTCAGTGTTTCCAATGCGTTGGCTGTGTCGACTGACCCTGGCCGCGACCGCATCTCCCCCTGGGGGGAAAAACACTTTAACTGGGGAAAATCCTTCTGACTTTCCCGGTAGCATGTGCCCCAAATATCACACTCTGTTATAACTTGTATCACTTTAGGGGGGGGATTTAATGTGAGGCTCGTGTTCATTTTCAGATGGAGAAATTGTGTGTACTTTTTCTGCAAGGGGGGGGGGGGTAGCACTGCAAATCTTTTTAATTGATGCGATGGCCTTTAAAGCACCTTTCTCTTCATCTCCAATTTCCTCCTCATCTCATTCCAACTCTCTCCCTCTCCCCCTCATCATCTCTCTCCCTCCGTTTGTCCTCTACCTTATGCCCACTCCTCCTCCCTCCTCCAGGAGTGTGTCTGGTGCTGGGCTGCATGATCTACCCTGACGGCTGGGACAGCGACGAGGTGCGGCGGATGTGCGGCGAGCAGACGGACAAGTACAGCCTGGGCGCGTGCTCCGTGCGCTGGGCCTACATCCTGGCCATCATGGGCATCCTGGACGCCCTCATCCTCTCCTTCCTGGCCTTCGTCCTGGGGAACCGGCAGGACGGACTCATGTCCGAAGAGCTGCTGGCTGAGAGCAAGGGTGGGGGGACTTATTTAAATAGTGATAAAATATTAATAGTTCAATGATTTAAGTCAAGGCAAGTTTATTTTCATAGCACATTTCATATACAAGGGCAATTCAAAGGGAAAGAAGATTCAAGATTCAAGATTCAAGAGGTTTATTCGTCATATACATATACATACTTTCATACATATATGCAGTGAAATGCCAATGCAACGCGAAAAGAGAAGCAGAGAAGAATAAAAGCACAGAAATGGCTAAAAACGGATAAAGGACAGCAACAACAACTTAAAAGCTCTGCATAGGTGCAGGCCTTTCAGATTTTCAGGACCACGTGGGAATAAACTGTATACTGTATATGTACACAAAACAGAAAAACTTCACCGGCAAAGGTAGAAGACATAAAAGCGGGGGGGGGAAATTGTCATTTGTATTTATTTTAAGATCTCTGAAATCTGTGACAACTTCAAATCGAAGAACATTTGTAGTTATTAGCGCAACACTGGAACCACGTCACTCCTAGATTCGCTCGTAGACGGGGAAACCACATCGCACCATTATACAGACCTCACTGGGGTCGGTGGAACTGGGGCGGGGGGATAACGGTCCTCAATCTGTGACATACGGTGAAACGGCTACGTCTCCCCCGGTTTGTCTCTGCGGAAGACGGACGAGATAAGTATTCCCGAGGCCTGTGCGCTCTGATAGAACAAGACAGCCGCGGCCAGACAACGGCTCCACGGGACGGGGACCGGAGGACAGAGTAGCATGTACCGTGAGGGATAAACAACTTCCGTCTGTCCACAATGGTACGCGGCATGTAATGCCATAGATCATTTTGCCTAAATACGACATCTCCGCTGTTGTCTGAGAGGGGGAAGGTATGACTTTCCTTTAGCCCCACCACGGAGCTGTCAGGAATATCTGCAGCAGCAGCGCGAACGACGCCCTCCCCAGAGATTCCATAACCGGTGCAAAACGCTCCAAGCCCACAGTGATGTGACGTCTTCTCAAAGTAGTTACACGAGGAGCCAAACATACGCTTCCACAAAAAGTGTGACAGGCGGGTTCAGGAGGCTGGATGGTGGATATGATAGACGTAACACTCTTGTATGACAATTACAAAAGATCACAACATAGATGAACAGTGTATTTGAGTCGGATAATGTTTTACCCTATAGGAGGAATTCACATATATATCCAATGAAATAGAACCAAAGGAAATCTGTAGGATTTTGAAATGCCAAAAACATAAACATATCTCTTCACCCATAATTAAAAACAATTCACAAAACTGTATTTAAATTGTTGAATTCAGTTATTCACCTTTTCCATTATTATTCCCCAATCCCCTTTAGTCTCCTATATTACCCAGTATTAAAGTTGTTTTGCGATATCTAGTGGTCGTTATCTGTACTGCCGCCACCCAGACAGGGACGCTCACTCTCAATGCACTGAATGAAAGAGGCAGTCTAAAAATAGTATAACCTTGAGAACTGATCTTTTCAAAAATGTCCACCTTTTTTCCTTTTTTACAGAGGGAGGGAACGCCTAACCTTATAAATATATGGGTAAGTGCAAAAAACATAGACACATATCTATTGTAAGAAATGAGAAAATAAATTGTTAATAAAATAATTTAAATCATTGTCTCATGTATACATGAATATCTGCAACACAATATTCTACTATGGATATTATACTGTGCAATATACTAGTTGTTATTTGATTGGGATCACGTATATTATTCTTCACCACCCTTTTTGTGTCCCCCATGTCTCTCTCTCTCTCTCTCTCTCTAAAAATTCAAGGCTCGTCGATTTCCATGCGTCTGTGTTCATGTCCTGTTCACTCAACATCGGCTCAAGAGAGGGAGGCTGTCGTCGAGGGGAAAAGCATCATTCTATGGAACCAGCCGGCCAGGCACGACCTGCCTGTCACACCAACCCGAGAAGGAAAAAACGAAAAGAAAAAGAAAACACACGCCATAGCTCGTTTCCTGAAGACTTTGATCCCGCTCATCTCATTCCCCCTGCTTGGTCCCCAGCACTTACACCGAGCCGGGGCGTTTAGAGCCCCAATGCGTCCCCAGGTTCGGACCCTTGCCCTGGAGAACGTAGACCATGGCAAGGGCAGAGACTGTTATCGTCCCGCATCGATCCAGCGGCCTGGGAAGGTCAACATGCTGTACACGTTTAGCACAGACAGAAGGAACCAACATACATGATGTAGGCGTATGCATACAGGCCGGGAGGGACATACACACGCATGCATACAGACACACACACACACACACACACACACACACACACACACACACACACACACACACAGAGGCAAACACACACACACACACACGCATACATTCATGAAATGAATCGACAAACGCTGTATTTAAGAGTATTTCATTCAGTTATCAAACACCTAGATATGTGTGTGTCACCGCCTGAATACTGTATGTGTCACGTTTTCTTTGTATAAAGAGATGAAACTTCTTCATTTTCAGATATTATTGGGTTGATGTAAATCTATCGTCTTTTCTCTGTGAACTACGACAAAGAAACGGAGGGTTTGTTCTTCTTTAGCTCACATTTTCCCGTATTGTTGCTTTTGATTTAGTAGAACATGTACGGAAAGAAAAAAAAAAAGGTTTTCTAAAGATGACGAAACATGACAAAAAAATAATAATAACCTGTATAAAAGTTGACTAAATCTTGTACAGTAAGTATTAAATATGTTTCTTGGTATTTTACGTTAATCCATTCAATAACCTGCTATAGGTAACTTTGCACAGTGCTTGAGTTTGAAAATAATTTGGGAAGGAAAAAAAAAACGTTGAGTTTATGGTATCTTCACTGTGATGGGGGCTTATATTACAACCTGCTCCTGAACTTGTTCAGCTGCTGTGTACGTTCGCACGCGCACGTGTGTGTGTGTGTGTGTGTGTGTGTGTGTGTGTGAGTGTGAGAGAGGGAAGGAGAGAGAAAGAGAATACAAGGTGTGTGTGTGTGTGTGTGTGTGCGTGTGCGTGTGCGTGTGCGTGTGTGTCTGTTGGTGGATTGACGTGTACAAACGCGTGAGTGTGTGCATACGTACACGTTTGAGTGCACGTGAGTGTGTTTTGTGTGTATTTTTTTCGGGGGGGGGCGGGGGCGGGGGGCTTGCACATACGTGAGAGCTAGTGAGCGCTCTAGTGTGCATGTGTGTTCATGTCTTTGTGCAATCTTTTTCTAGGCTAGAAAACCAATACATCTCGGACACACACACACACACACACACACACACACATCCCCCCCCCCCCGTTGTGTGGCTAAAACTCCTCTCCTCCGTCTCCCTCGCCGTCCATTTTAGTCGGGACACCGGAGGTAACTGGTGCATCGTGGGTAACTGGTGCATCGTGGGTAGCCAGCGCGGTTCCACCCCTCCTTCATTAGAAAGGAGTGTTCGGTGAAGGAGAAGGGAACTCTTTTGGTCGTCATCCAATAGGGGAGGCCCGGTCCCAGCCTCACCTGTGGATATGTAACTGTGTAAATAAATATCCCATATATACGTTTAAAAAAACAACAAAAAAACAGCAACAACACCAACAACAACATGGAGAAATAGGGTACCTATAAAAACAATGAAATGAGATTATTATTATTATAAGAATATATGAATACTTAATAAAGGTTTTCACGGTATAAATAACCTCTTGTGCTATGTTGTTCTTCATTTCTTTTTCTCTCAAATTCTCACGTACGGACAGAGGAGGAGATGATTGAGGAAGCAAAAATGTGAAAATCGTGAGGAGTTCCTGAGACACCGAGGCCTTCGCAGCCACCACATGCATGAGATGAAGAGGGATTACCATCACAAAAGGGCTGTTGATCGCGTCACATGTTTGGAGAGCACAGGTCATAGATTGCTAAGAAGGTAAAAGTCCGCTATGAAAAACGGGCCAGAGCAGAATACGACGGACGTTGAACGTCGCCGTTTGGCACGTCAACGTTCAAAATGAATTATTATATCATTATCATTTGTGTTATCCAGACCGGTGCGGGGGGCCCCTGGGGGGGTCCCTCGAGGGGTTTCAGGGGTACAATAACGACTGTACCATGTTACAGTGTAGACCACTGATTCTCAACCCTTTCCAGGCGCTCTATGGCACGGATCCCGTTGGGTAAGGCTGAGTCCCTGGGACCCCAATCGGAGAAGATTTTTATTTTCCACATCATTGTTTCAGAGATAACAGTGAAACTTTGGTCGAAATAAAACAGTCAATACTTGCAGTAGACTACTGCGGTCAAATCAGCCACCCCTAAAATTGGAGTGCACCCGTGTGCTGACCTTCACAGTAAAGGCATTGAACCGAGCCAGAGCGAGCTGACGGGGCGGCCGTTTTTTTTAAATAAGACGTCGTGGAAAAACACAAAAAATACAAGCATATCGGATTTATTAGATTATAAACACAAGGGAGTATAAATCATTAATCGTTACGTGTCTTTTCGAACTTCATTATAAAACATTTAAAAGTAAAAGAAAATGGCCTTATTCTTTAGTTTAGAATTATAATTAGCACACTTCCTGAAAAGAATAAAGAGGCAAATTCATTTCAAAATCTCCAATACTTTTCTGTGTTGTTTTTTTTAAATTAATTTATCCCCATTTGTGGCCAGAAATGGCTTTCAATCTGACGTTTGAGGTGATGTAAAAATATATTTATCCATAACTTCCGAACGAGAGAATAATTTTTATTTTTTATTACTCATTATTAAACATTCATACCAACTGTCTATACTGGTTATATCTTCAATAGTGTATTCATATTTATACTACTTTCTGTAGTGTTTATATCTATTCAAATCATGCATCGAGCTGCTTGTATGAACCCTTACTGTTTATTCTATCTATATATTATACATACTGTATGTACATTACATGGCACTTTACTGCTCCTTTTGTAATTCTGGTCAGATGCTAAAGTGCATTCCATTGTCTTGGTACTTGTACTCTGTGCAATGACAATAAAGTTGTATCTAAACTAATCTAATCTAATCTAATCTAATATTCTGTTCTAGAGGAGTCACGCTGCAGAATTTTGTTAGTCTCGCATTTGTATTTTGAAATGGCGTCCTTTCTGAAACTGGAGGTTCTGTAACCACATTGCGCCATAACTTCTGACAGTGGGTGATATATGTGAGTTCAAGACAACCCTGACCACACACCGACTCCTAATCAAGCATTTTTACTGTGTCAAGGAGCAGGAGGAGCATCATGGAGAATTGTTATCCATATATTTATTGATACTTATTTCGCAAGTTATACCATGGCATCGCATCGATGAATAAGGACACTACCGACTGGAAAAGAGAGCTGGACATTGAAATGACCGAAGACATGGCTTGAATGTGGCTGAACGCCTGGGAAACACGGTCGTCCTCCACCAGCTCCCGGACCTGGAGCGACTTCGGTTGGAAAAGCTCGACTGGCTGTTTTTATCGCTGCCAGACAGAAGTCTAAACAAACTGGCACTCATCTGCGCTGCTGGAGGGAGTGTGGCGAAATCATGGTTGATCGCGCTGATGTTTTCTGGTCTTGTCCCTCTGTTCAGACTTCCTGGAAGGAAGTAGCAACAACCATCTCAAAAACCCGGGGTTTGGGTGTCAGTACAACATTCTCATCCCTCTGTGCCTGACGGGCCGAGTAAAGATGATACCTACCTCCTAAAGATCTTGCTGGCAGTAAGCAAAAAAATGATGGGAAAAATAGATTTATATGTATATAAATATAATATATGTGTATTTGTTTAGCCAATGAGACAGAGCTTTCATAATTATTGTATGTACCATGTACGATTTTTTATTTTGAATTAACTTTGATTTACTGATCATCCCATGACCTCGCTCTCGTTCGATTTTTTTTTCGTCCTTTCTGTTTTCTTATTTGCTATTTTATTGCAGTTCTCATAATGTGAAAAATGGTCGTAAATAAAAATGCTGGGAGAACGTCCAGCGGCTTCATGCAGGAGCCGGCAAAGCACACCCGCTACTGCCTACGCTCGTCGAGTGCAACCTCGTACCCGACGACAGGGAAGAAATTCCTCCGTCTGGAAGCCATGGGCTGCCATCCCCATCTGAGAGAGGCGGCTGCCAAAATCCCACCGCTCCGCCCTTCGGCTGAAATCCCGCTGTTGCTGGGTAAGGACATAGTCAGCGCTGTGGGCCGCACGACGCACCCTACGTCCAAAAAGCTCGACTTGGGACGTGTCAAACCTACTGTGTACACGTGCAAGACCGGCATCCCTTCAAGCGGACTGCCCGGCTACCTCCGACCGTGTGAAGGAAGCATCTGTGTGAAAGAGGAAGTTCACAGCGGAACAACACGATTTGTGCGAAAACGCAGGACAACTCATCTTCAACCATCCGGTCTACGCACCCTCAGTCGAGGACGAAAGCTTCCTCAATGTAAACCGAAACCGAAAAACGAACCCATGCGGTCCCGGCAACATGCAGGGCAATTAACATCAGTCTCCACAGCACCGAGAGCGCCTCACTCCACCTACTCTGCCCCCCCAGAAGGTTGGTACACCTCTGTCACCTCCGGGCCGCTTCAATGAGAGTTACCTTCTGGGAAGGGTGGAAACGGGAAAATATCGGCGACCTGCAAGGAATGCGGCAAACTGAGGAAACAAAGGGCCAAACATGCAGGAAGGGGATGTCGACCTACTGCCGGACAACCAAGCCAAGAGGAATGGCCAGCCCCTTGGCTTCGTTACAAAAGCCTTTCCCAGCAATGATGGGAAGGTACAGTAAGGAAGCCGGAAGCAAGGATCAGCGAGGACGGTACAGCGAGACGCATCTTCAGACCCGTCTCGGAGGCCGTCCTCCTTCTGTCCGACGACACCAAAGCAAGGAACTGTGATGTACGGCATCCACTTCTAAACGTTTAGGTTCCCGGTCCCATCCTACAGATGTCAGGCACAGAGGGAGTGTTCTGTCTCTCCTAAATTAAGCTTTGATCAACATTCCGAGCCCTACGAAGTGTGGAGTTTGGTGTCGCCTAGCGGCCGCTTATGCGCTTCACCCATGCTTAAGTTCTGCCCCTCCCAATCAGCATTGTGACATCACAGTGCTGTGACAGCATTGTGACATCGTAACACTGCGGCGTACGAAATCAGCAAGTCGCACTAACGCCGCGCTCAGCATTGGGGCCGTCTCATCCAGCCGTCTCGTTATTGCTCTCGAGGAAGCAGAATCTGTACATTTATTCGTAAGTATGCACACAGTGTAAGAGCTATGACAACCTATTGACAAGTTATTTGCATTGATTGTGAATCTGCATACCTTTGTGCCTGAAGTCAGTTCCGGTCTTGGGTACTTTTTGAGAGTGTTTAGCTCGCTGCATGGCTACATACGCCTACGCGTGGTGAGGGTTTTCCTGAATACGGTCATATTCACGGCTTCACGGTCATTGTCAGAAGTTATGGAGCAATGTGTTTTTACAGCACCAAGTTTCAGACTTAATTTTAACATAAAAATGTGGGATTTTTGCTCTGAAATTCTGCAGAGTGACTCCTCTAGAACAGAAATATATAAGATTACATGAGATTTGTTTCAATTAGATTACATTACATTACATTAGATTGAACTTCATTGTCCGACAATGGAATGCACTTTAGCATCTGACCAGAAGTACAAAAGAAGCAGTAAAGTGCTGTGTAATATACATATATATATATCAGATTTAACAGTGGTATAAGTGTGGTATAAATAATGAATAATAAAAAATATATCTCACCTCAAGCTCAGATTGAAATCCATTTCTGGGCACAATGGGGATATATTAATAATTTAAAAAAACAGAAAAGTATTTGAGATTTTGAAATTAATTTGCCATTTTATTTTATTCTAGAGGTGTGCTAATTATAATTCCAAATTAAATAATAAAGCTATTTTCTTTTACTTTTAAATGCTTCATAATGAAGTTCGAAAAGACACGGGTGATTTATACTCTTGTGATAAATCCCATATTCAGCTGACTTGTCTTGCTGCAGTAAACACCTTAATAAATCCTGTAAAATGCTATGTTATAGTATCTTTATTATTAATTTCTATGTTATATTATCTTTATTATTATTAAATGCGATTTTACATGGTCTTCGTTATTAAGTGATATGCCATATGATGTATATTGTTATTAAATGCTATGTTATATTATGTTTATTATTATTAAATTCTATGTTATATTATCTTCATTATTATTCAATTCTGTTATATTATGTTTATTATTATTAAATGCTATGTTATATTATCTTTATTATTCAATTTTATGTTGTCTTTATTATTATTAAATGCTTTGGTATATTATCTTTATTAATACATTCTATGTTATATTATCTTTGTTGTTATTATTAAATGCTATGTTATATTATCTTTATTATCAAAGCGTTATTATTATTATTATTATTATTATTATTATTATTATTGTTTCTGTCCCTTTAAGAACTAGCGCCAATCGGAAGCCGAAGCGTAATTTAAACGTTAGGCCACGCCCCTCCCTCCCCCCCCCGCTCACTTCCTCTTCGTGTTTAGCGGAAGTAGAAGCGGGGACGCAGCGCAGGGAAATGGGGGCTTCGCTGCAGACCCCGGCGGTGTGTCCGCTGTGCAGCCAGCTGGTCCGGGACCCCGTGGTCCTGAAGTGCAGCCACCGCTTCTGCCGGCGGTGTATCGGAGACCTGTGGAGCGGCTCCGTCTCCGGACCGTACAGCTGTCCCGAGTGGAAGTGTGGGGCGGTGTACGCGTCGCTGCCGTTCGGAGGAAGCAGCGCGGCAGGTTGGGAAATACAGCCATCACCACCCCTCCGATTGAGTATTATAGTTTCGGTACACTGCAAAGTAAATAATAATAATCATAATAATAATAACAATAATAATATTTGTTATTACAAGTATTATTATTATTATTGTGCTCTAAAATAAAGAGTATTATTATATTGTTATTATTATTATAACAATTATCATCATAATAATAATAATGATAATCTTTATTTTAGAGAACCTTTGATACGCAGCTCACAAATTCAGGTTGTTTCTTTAAATGTATTAGGGCTTTTAATATTTTTAATTATTAGTAACGTCATTTTACAGCACCGTTGTCTCACGGCATGCGGCTCACAAACACAGGTTATTGTTCATTTCAATTCTATGAGTTGCTTTGCAATAATAATAATCATCATAATAATAAATAGCTGGCCTCGTCCCAGCTGCGCGCCGCTCGGGAGCGCCCCGGCCGGTGAGAGGGCGGAGGAGGCGCCTCGTGCCGCCAAAACAAGCTCTGACCCGCGGAGGCACGGACTCCACAAGACCTCCGAGCGTGTCCCGTGGTGTCTGGCGCCAAGACGTTAGCAGCGGATCCTCGAGGGTCTGTTCTACCGTTTTTAACACCCAAGGTTCGCCCGCTAGAAATTGACACCGCGATGAGCGATTGGCACCTCCCCCGTTGCCGGGAGAGGTGCGGTTTTTCTGGTGCGTCACGTTTGACGTCACGAACCTGTGGGAAAGGGGGCGCGTCATGGTGCCAGTATTTTTTTGGGCGGGGGGGGGGGCAGTAGAGGAAGTGGCAACTTAAACAAACAACAAGATAAAACTGTGAAACTGTGGAAGAAGGAAAAAAAAAAAAAAAAAAGTATTTTGAGGCGTTAAAAAAAAAAATCGGATCGTTCATAAAAAACCCAACGCTGCGTGGATCATCTGGATGGCTGCGGACTGGTGCGCGGATACAGTGACGGTTTCATGTTCGATTAATGTTTCATAGTGAATGATGAACGATGATAAACACACACAACAATGATCGCGTACAATTGAATGAAAATCAGAATCGGCCAAAATCGGAATCGACGGGTCAAGACTTTAAAAAAAATTGGAAATTGGAATCGGCCAGGAAAGTTGCAGAAGGTTATTGTTGCTCGCCCGATGCTGCGTTCAGAAACGTTCAAATACGTTCAGATTGTATGGCACCTTTCAAACACACAATGAAACTGTATTTTTTGTGTGTGATTACATGTGTGTAGTGGTCATGACAGAATGTTGAATTACTTTTATTATTGGTGCCTATTGTTTTGATGTGTGCTGATCAATATATATATATATATCAGAATAAAAATTCCGAAAACATAGGAATTAAATCAGAAATCTTTCCTCTGATTTTCTCTTAAGTTACATCCGGCAGCCATGGTGCCTCCTCTCACTGGAGGAAGCCTTCCTTAACCAAACGGCTGCTTGGAAAGAGGAAGTTCAGCTTATCTGCAGAACAGCAGCCTGAGACCAAGCGACCGGCCATGGACCCTCCGTCAGCCCACGAGCCGTCCAATGAACACGAGACTCCCAGCACCTCTGGCCAGTTGAAGAAGGAAGAAACAGCAGAATCTTCACATTCTGGTGGAGGGGACAACATCTTACCCATGTCCTCCAACAGTGACATCATACTAATAAGCAGTGTGTCTGAAGAAGGTTACAACCGGCAGAACAAGCCGGGACCACACGAGGTGTTGATATTAGAGGATTCTTCTGGCTCCAGTGATGTAGATACCTGTGATGCACTTTCACCGGAAACCCCTGCCACAGAAAAGTCAGGATCCCCACCTTGTTCAGACAGAAGAGGGAATCCCCCGTTTCCCAGGGTAAGCTGGCCGTCTCCGCTCTTTACCAAACATCTAGGCACCAAACCCCCCTCCCCGCCGTACTCCAGCAGCTCCCCAGCAAAGCTGGAGAGCGACCGGTCCGGTCCCGTGCCCTGCCACTACTGCCCCAGTCCTGGGCAGCAGCCTGCGGTGAAGACCTGCCTGGTGTGCGGAGCCTCCATGTGCACGGAGCACCTCCGTCCCCACCTGGACTCCCCAGTGTTCCAGAACCACGCCCTGGTGGCCCCCATCGATGACCTGGGCTCCTGGAGGTGCCAGGAACACCAGGAGATGAACCGCATCTACTGCCGGCAGTGTGCCGTGTGCGTGTGCACCGTGTGCACGGTCATTGGCTCCCACCGTGACCACACCTGCATCAGCATCAGGGAGGCTGAGAGGGAGCTGAGGGTAAGGGCGGGCCGGGGGGGAAAATTTGGTTTTCGTCAAGTCTCTTAAGAGAAGTGTTTATTACAAGGCACACAAATCGATTGCGGTCAGTAAATAAAGCCGTATCTGTGAACAGAGCAAGTAAACAAATTGATGAAAAGCTGTTGGTGTAATGAATTCTGTACGTGCTTGTCTCCAGGGAAACCTGAAGGAGGAGATTAAACACCTGCAACAAAGTGAACAGTCGCTGCTGAACAGGGTGACTGATTTCACACAGAGGAAACAGGAGCTACAGGTGAGAGAAGACAAGATGGTTATTTAGAATTGATGGGACACAAGTGTGTTGTGAAGTTGGAAATCGTTGACGTGGAACTAAATGATATGTGGTCATTACTTTACGTCATCACTTATTATCAGACGATGTCCAATATCATATTATATATGATATTGAGGAGGAAACCTGGCATCAGCTAAATTTATTTCATCCTAATGTATCATGCCTGTGTATCATATTTGAAGGTTTAGTGAAATGTTGTTTTGTAATAACATTACTTTTTTTTTTTACATCATAACAATGTTGTTGATGTCTTTTTAAAGATCTTGGAATTAAAGATTGCAACAACAATATAAATCATTTCCAATAAAGAATTAAATAGGAATTGGCCATTTCGGGGTTGGGGGGGTGTTGGTTTATTGGGTTATATTTCGTAGTTAAATACTGTGACAGTTATACAATATCATACATGACAATGTATGTTTTAATTCATTTGGGCATTGCAGCAGTAATATTTTGGGATCTGTGTTAATATATTGAGGTCTGTCAACATTGATGCAATGTCAGTCATTGCACCCTGATTTGTAGACCTTTTTTCTCCCTTACTCACCCATCATTCGTCATTGAAAAAGCCGCCAAAATGTTCCCTGTGTGAACCCGGGTGGAATGGTGTGTTTTGAGACAAAAGGCCAGGGTATAACAAGGGTTTGTCCCTCCGTCGGCCCATAGGCGGTGCTAGATGAGGCCCGGTCTGCAGTGCAGCAGCAGTACACCGCCATGAGGGAGACCCTGGAGCAGGAGGAGCAGTCTGCTCTGCAGTGTGTGACCCACGAGCAGGACCGGTCCCTGGGGGCGCTGCAGGGCCACATTGGCCATCTCCAGAGCTCCCTGGCCTCCATCCAGCAGGGGCTCCACATGCTGGAGAAGCTGGCGGACACCAAGGGGGATAAGCGGGTCCAAGAACAGGCCTTTATTACGGTGAGACTGCCTGAAAGGACCGTCTGTGGGTTCTTAGTATTTTACCAAAGCACAATTCCAAATGCTGTGAGCTGACAAGGGTTGCTTCAACCTTCTCTCATGGCTTTCTTTTTTTTCCCCTCTGATCACAGGAATACAGCAAGATAACCCAAATGTAAGTGACTCTAGTTATCACACGACGCTGTCCCCTGTTTAACAGGCCAAAGTTCTATCCCTGTGTACACTCTGGGGGGGTTGGTGAAAATCAAGATAAGATGACCCAAATGTGACTGACCTTATTTATCCTAGAGTAGCGCTATGTACAATGGCAAAAGAAACTCATATTGACGTCAGTATCTGAAGTAGAATGCTTTTTTTTTAATGCATCTTACCCTTTGGTTGCGCGCAAATAACCAGATGATAATATTTAACATGAAAACCATACATAAATTATTTATATAAATGATATATATCTTCCATGTTATTAGCGTATTATGCCCTGTTGCCGGGGAGCCAGGTCTTTTCGACAGTTGATAAAGTATTAACATACAACACAATACATGTCGTTGGTGTTATCTGGAAAAAGGTATATATGTTCCATCAGGATGAAATGTTGTATGTGGCAGAGATGGAATAGAGGTCATTAACAGATAGAGAGCATCATGATTTAACTCTTAAAACATTGACTGGACTTGTCCCAGGGTCTCATTCAACAGCGATAAAGTGACTCTTTGTCGCTGAAGCCCCAAAGCTGCCGCACATGACCAGAGTCGAGCGCAGCCGAAGGATTAGTGTTGAACACGGATATAGTTTATGAGAAAGAGAACATATTCCGTTTTAAAACTCATCCCACACGGTTGTTTTTGGTATTCACCAATATCGAAAGTAAGCATATTTTAAAACTTAGAAAAAGAGTTTTTAGTTTTGATCACAGGATGTTTGAGGTGTTGCTGCTTAATGGAGGATTATGGTTGAAGGCGTTAACTCCGCCAAAGATGAAACTAATTGAACTTCGTGCGTGGCAACTCTGAATATATAAAAAACAATATGTGGAAATTGTGATATATTTAACCACATGTTTACTATTGAGATTATGTCAATCAATATATCGGTCTTAGAAATGTCCCGCAGCCCCTTGTGCAGAAACCCCGGGTGGGGTCGCGACCCCGGGATTGAGAACCTCTGCTTTGCTCTCTCTCTCCCCCAGGTTTAGCCAAATGGGCACTTTTATTGTGGAGCTGCAGACACCAGAGGAAGTGAACCGAGCGAGGCTGAAATGTCTCCAGCGGTGGACGGAGAAGCGCCTGGACACGCTGGTCATCTCTCTGCCGGACAGAGACCCCTACAGACTGCTCTGTGAGGGAGTCGGGTTTTTGAACTTTTAACCCTTTCTGTACCAAAAGCGCCGTGGGGACGTCGTCATCATGAAATTTCATACAAATACAAATCATTGTGGTTGGCAATGGAATCTTTTGTTGTTCGTCGTATGCTATCATAGTATCAGCCTGTAATAGTGTAATAATACAACCTTATGACAAAGGACTTTTTGGATGAACCGACATTATCGGCGTTAATAATAATGATAACCTTTATTTGTACAGCACCTGCGACATAGAAATTGCAATTCAAAGGGGTTTACATTAATAGAAGGCAATTAAATAGTAATAAAAGTGATGGGGTTTTGGTCATAAATTTCGGCTGAGTAACTTCAAAGGATTTTCAGTCATTATTTATCTTGAATTATTGGCCTCAAATCTTTAGTCATGAACCATTCCGAGCAATTATTTTTCCCAAAGTGATAAATACAATGGCACTTGTACATTTTTGCATTTTATATTTTTATGTTTACATATGAACATAAAGAATTTGTAAGACGGACAAGTAAAATGTGAAATTTTGGCACCCCCATTCATGCCCGATTTCCTCTTGCTGAATGTGTGCAGACGGGACAATCCCCTCCCTGGACGCGGACACGGCCCACCCCAAGCTGCTTCTGTCCAACGACAACAGGAGGGTGTCCTACAGCGAAGTCCCGCAGGCCTGCGCCGAGCAGGGCGCTCGCTTCAGCTCCTTCCCCCAGGTCCTGGGGTCTCAGGCCTTGGAGCGGGGCCGCTGCTACTGGGAGGTGGACGTGTCTTCAGACGAAGGCCGCTGGAAGGTGGGGCTGTGCGAGGCGCAGATCGGGAGGAAAGGCCAGAAGGACGACTGCCGCCTGGGCTTCAACCCCTTCTCCTGGTGCCTGGGGAGCGAGAAGGGGAAGGTTGAGGCTGTGCACAACAAGGTGGCCGCGCCGGTGGCCACAGAGCGGCTGCGCAGGATCGGAGTCTTCCTGGACTTTGATGAGGGCCTCCTGTCGTTCTTTGCAGTGACACCGGGGGGCAGTCTAGTTTTGCTGCACAGCTACAGACACAGGTTTGTGGAGCCGCTGCACCCAGCGCTGTACGCCTCCAAAACCCAGCTGAGCATCTGTGACCTGTTCCAACTGAATGATTGAGGCACAATCCTGAGCTGGGTCTCACGAAAGGAGATTGTGTCTGTGTGTCTTTTTGTATATTTTAAATTTGGATTTCAAATGTGCCAGTTTGCAAAAAAACAACAACATTTATATCATGTAAATATTGTGGCACATAAATCCCTTTAACGTGATTTTATATCATTTTAATAATTTAGCAAATTTACTGCTTTTGCTAGCTGCTGCATTTAACTGCATAAGTGAAATTTCACATCTCAATCTCAAATTAAGCTGCTGCATTTAACTGCATTAGTGAAATTTCACATCTCAATCTCAAATTATCATGAAACATCTAACTAATAAAGCAAGGTCTGTATGTATGAATGTATGTTCTAAGATTATTTGGAAAACCGTTCATCCGATCTACTTCACACTTGGCGGCTGTATTGCTCGGGACCCAGGGACGTGCAGTGTCGAATGTAGTGCAATTTGGACACGCGACACGTGTAATTCGAATAAACGTTGAATAAACAAGCCCAACAGCGAGCCGCTCTGTGCAGCAGCAGCAGGGCGGGGCTTCAGGGCTCTGCGACTGAGTCACTTAGGTCCGCAGTGCAGCAGGGCGGGCGATACCGCAAAATTTGGTTTCAATCCGATACCAGGTAATACCGGGGCCGGAGTCGCCCAAAACAAACTGTTATTGCTTCTGTTTGGAGAAATGGTGAACGGGGACGCGCAGCGCATCACTTTCACTGATCGCTTTCCTGCCGGTGTTGCACCTGGGCGTTGACGTAGCATCTCCTGTTCACCACACAGAGGAAGGCACCAAGCCAGCGCAAGTGAGGAAACATATTGAGAAACAGATCCCTTGTTTGGAATCGATCTTCGAAACGAGTCGTAGTATAGGTAGTGTGGAGGCTTTTGGTATCGTTCCAGTACCCCTACAATGCAGTTATTTTTCGAGCAGGCATGTTTTGAACGGGCAAGGCCCTACTTATTTTTAGACAGTATTTTTAAATCTACATTTACATTTTATATTTTTCAGATGTATTACCTTCAGTACTACACTGGATTGTTATCAGTGCAGGTTGATCAAAAGACACTAGTCTGGGATGTGAACATGTGACATTTTTATAAAACAAATCACTTTCTATTGTCCATTATGTCACTTTCTGTATTTTTAAATAAAAAAAACGATTTTTCTTTTTCTTTTTAGTGCAGAAGAAGCAGGTGACATACTGGATAGAGTACTGAAAACTTAGTAAACTCTAATAGAAGTACTTGTTTATCAATCCATGTATGTTGACCTGTTGCCTTTGACATATACAGTAGTTACCTTGCCTGTATGGACGGGTTAAGCTGCAAATATTTTGTCCTACTTGGGATCAATAAAGTTTTCTGAATCTGAATCATTATTAATCCTGTACTAAAAAAATAAAAATATATATACTGCAGCATTTCTCCCTAAAAATAACTCTGAGCATTAGGGACTTTTTTATGGTGTTATCAATAGAAGTGTTCCATCGAAATGTAGAAAATGTATTTCCACAAGCACAGCATATATGTATTTCTCTAATAAAAAAACAAATTGATCTTTCAACCTAAAATAATTCATTTTATGTTATTAAATAATGATATAGATAAACAAAAATGTACTATAGATAAATATACTAAGATACAGATAAAGCAGCAGCTGAAAAATGTCTTAAAAAAGCCAAATAGCACATTTTCAACCATTACCTTAAGAAAGGGCAGATGAAAGGTTTGCATAGAATTTTGATTTGACTTAGATTGTGACTGATTGTAAAAGTAGATTATATAGTGAATATTTAGTAGTTTAATAATTTGTACACTTAATGTAGAATTTATGGAACAGACTTGGCAGAAATGGAATATGATCATAATCCCATGAAAATAAAGAGTCATTGTGTTTTTGTTACCATAGAATGAGCCGTTTTTATCTACGTAGGGAGTGGGTTCGCTTCACAGAGACCGCCATGTTGCTCCGCCATGTTTCTTCTGCAGTAGCCCGGAACGGAACAAACCAAACGCTGGCTCTAGAGAGGGCCTTTCGCGTTTTTCTTTCGACGGAGGCCCCCGCGTTGCACCGCCACGGGGAGGGGTATTCAATTGGTTGCGATCTGCACCACCGGCATCTAGAGGTGAGGGTGCAGGCTCATTCTAAGTCAACAATCTCTATTCTAAGTCACACTAATCTCTGTCGCAATGTAGCTGAATGTTATTCTCCCTTGTAAGTCGCTTTGGATAAAAGCGTCTGCCAAATGACTAAATGTAACAAAAACAGGATTCTCATCTTCACGGGGTTACACACTAATGAGAACTGACTTACGAATATTATATTCAATTCTGTAAATTCTACGCACTGCGCCTTTAAGAGTAATTTTCACTTACCCTCATGTTACAAATGTACAGGGTAAAAAAAACAACTACTAACAGTAATGTGAGTATAGCCCCTCGCTGCCTCTGGGTGGAGCGGCAGCTTGTTTAATCTTTCATTATTATGTAACGTGTCTGTGTTAGAAATGCAGCACAGTAAAAAAAAAATCTGATATATGCCTTGAAATAGTGGAGTACAAGATGAAAGTCTCTAAATCAGGGGTCTCAAACTACAGGCCCGGGGGCCACATCTGGCCCGCAAGAAGATTTAATGTGGCCCCACTACATGGCGATAGTATATTGATAAATCTGGCCCGTAAATCATTTTTTCATATCACAATGCTTAATTAATGCACACAAATGTACTTAATGTTTTCAAAATATAAAACAGATTAAAATGGATCATAAGAGAGACATTTCTAACAGGATAACGAGGATATTCATTCATGTGCTGGAGAAACAAAACAAAACAAAAACCAAAAAAAAGAGGCTGGTTTCCCCCCCTGGGAGAAGACAACTTCGCCGGTGGCCCCCGGCTCATTTCAGTATGAGACCATTGCCCTAAATGTACTCAAGCACTTGTACATTGTTCATTTCCACCACTGGTGCTCATGTCTTTTAAGAGCAGATGAAATACACTTTATAATTGTATTTTATTTTTTTAAACTTTTTTAAATCTCCCAGTTTTAAATCTCTGCAGTAGACCCCTCCTGTAGCTCTCGGCCCTCACGGAGCAGGTAAAGTGTCCGCGTGTTCAGCGCTGTGCGGGGCAGACCGCGGAGCCTCTGCGGCGATTCCTGCAACAAGTCCAGCCGTGCAAGCCGCTCTTTGGCCCGCTGGGTCTCCCCCGCCTCTCTCTCTCTCTCGCACTCTCTCTCACTCTCTCAACCTACTTAATCTTCTGGAGCTTCCCGGCGTTTCATGGCAAAGAGAGGAGAAGGGATAAGCCTTAACAGTCCAGGTAATTAAATCCCCATCTCTCTTGCCGCCGGTCGCCCAGCCCCAGCCCAACTCTCCCAGGTGTTTTTCCGCGGTCACAGATGGTGACGTTTTTTTAAGAGGGGATTAAATATGTGACAGACACGAGGAAAACGCTGCGACGGCTTGATTTGCGGGGGTTGCCGCCTAAGAGGCTGCGACCAGGAAGCAGCAGGGTCTGGTTTTACCGCAGCTGATCTGCTCACATCTGTCAAAGTGTTCATCAGCCTTCCTAATTGCTCTGGCTGTGCCACAGCACCTGAGAGCAACTAACACGGTAATTTGGAGGGGGATGAAAATAACACGGCGCTGGAAAGCCATTCACTTTTTCCGCACCTGACTTCTATTATCGGCTTTTCAAATGCAAACATATATAGGTCATGAAATGCAAATTTAATGTTAACAATAACCAAATGATTGTTTCTCCTGCATATTAATAGACAGGCAGCTCCAGTGGTGTAAAGTAATCAAGTAAAAATACTTTGTTGCTGTACTTTTAGGTGCAGTGTGTAGAATTTACGGAACAGACTTGGCAGAAATGGAATATAATATTCATAGGTATGTTTTCATTCGTGTATAATCCCATGAAAATAGGACTCGTTTTGATGACGTTGCCTTAGAATGAGCCGTTTTCATCTACATCCTGTACATAGGGAGTGGGTACGCTTCACGGAGGCCGCCATGTTGCACCACCAAGCGGAGCGGTATTCAGTTGGTTGCAATCTGCGAAGTCACTGCTAGATGCCACTTAGTTCTACACACTGCACCTTTAAGTATTTTTGGCAGTGTCTGTACTTTACTTGAGTTATTATATTTCTCTCGACTTGGGAGACCTGGCTACCCTTTTCTTATTACGTTTACTTTTTGCTGCATTGCTACTGAACAAGCAGAGGCGTGGCCCAGAGAGCCACAACTAGAGCAACGTGTTGGAGAGCCACGGCCACGGCAACGGCCTCCTCCAGCCGTGATGCTGCCCCACCCGCACCCGCAGCTGCACCTGCTACGACTGATGGAGACCAGCACCCGGGGGCCACGTTTACAACAAATGTTTCCTTACGTCAGAGTGAAAGCTCGGACATAAAAAAGTCTGGCTATTTTTGCCCCACGGCATTTACTTTTCCTTTTGATAAGTAAGTACATTTAATGCAATATAATTACTTTTGATACTTAGGTACCTTTACTGTCAGATACTTTAAGACTTTTACTTAAGTAGCATTCCAATGAGTGACTTTTACCAGAGTTGTTTTTTTAGTAAGATATCTCTACTTTTACTCAAATGCAGCTTTGGAGCACTTTTTTCCAACACACAGCCTCTAGATTCACCAAATTGTCATTGCACTGAGGCAACGAAATGCATTTCACCATCCTAGTAACTGACGTATCTAGGAGCAGTGGGCTGCCATATAGCAGCGCCCGGGGAGCAGTTGGGGGGTTAAGTGTCTTGCTCAAGGACACCAGCACACTACCAGGGGGAGCCGGGGATCAAACCGGCAATGTTCTGACTACTAGACGACCCGCTCTACCTCCTGAGCCGCTGCCCTCATTGCCTCTAATTAAAAGAGATGCTAAACTCGCCTGTTTGTGTGGATCTCTAATTGCATCTTCCTCCAAATTCCTTCTCCGGGTTATTCATATTGGCAAAGCTCATAACTAAACCTCTCAGATAGATGGATAGATAGGTAGGTAGGTAGATAGGTAGATAGATAGATAGATAGATAGATGATAGCAATTTTTAAAACATTTTCCTGGTAATAAAGCTGTTTCTTGAAAGACCATAAGATGGATGGATGAATGGATGGATGAGACCCTCATTATTCTCTTCTTTGCTTCTGCAGTGGGTGCGGTCAGCGCTGCTATTCCAGCGTCTGACCGATGTGGTGCCACTCTGATATCTGATGGAAAAGAAACGATGGCTGTATTGTTGCCCAATGTGGCTTTCGCCTTTTTCTCTTTTGAGCAGACAAAAGTGTCTGCTCAACAAATAAATGGGAATGCCCCCCCTCCAAGGCTTATAATTATGCCCATCTACTACTGCATCGACGCGCTGCCGGGGATTGAATCAGGTACCAGATAGAAGCAGAGGATCGCCGTAGCAGCCGTAGCCGTGGTAGTGGCGGCTGAGAGCTTCTGCACACCAGACTCTGAGGGGCTTGAACTCGGGACTCTGCATTTCTGCCGAAGAACCGTCTCTTCCCGTTCTTTGCTGCTCATAAAGTGCCGGCGTCTCTTTGTTCGCCCTCTGGCTCTCCGCTTTCACTCTCTTTCTCCTCTTCAACAGCCTGTTCATCACGCAAACCCGAGCAGATACAGATGGGATAACTCGGGAGCATTTAAGTAGCCAATCAAAGGAGAGAAAGCCAAAGGTGCTAATGGGCTTTCGTATCCCGTGCTTTTCTGAATTTCCTGGATCCATTAGTGTTGGACTACATTTAAAATGACGCCCATGTCGCCGAAAAAAAACATTACCATGTGACCCGGCTCTGATCCCTGCTCATCGTCAGCGTCGCCTTTCAAGACAGTAATTCCACCAGGTCGCTGCAGTGGAGATAAACTCCACTCAGACCTAATCGTCGCAGATAGGTCCGGCGGCCAAACAAGACTCACTGCCGGTTACCCCGAAAAAAAAAAAGAAACCAGAGCTTTTGCCTCGTCTTTTTTTCTCCGTCATTGAATTTGATTGAGACGGTGTCGAACAAAGCAAACGTTGGAATCGCTCAGAGTGAAGCATCACTGACTGAGGACGCTTCTGGAAAGACAAACAAATGTATCTCAGTGAGGAAAAAAAAAAAACACCCTCCGTCGGGCTATAAAGTCGGTAGCTAAGGACACGGGGATTTGTTCCGTGTGCATCCCGTGGGCGATAATGTGTTCCTGGGCGTGTCGGGTCGCTTCTGGTGTCGGCAAAAGCTGTAAAATTGGAGCCAAGGACCGAAGAGATGATTACTTGTGCCAATACCCAGACTCTGGTTATCCCTCGCTTATCCAGATTTGCGCACCATCGCACACGGAAAGCCCACAACACCACACACGCACACGCACGCGCGCACACACACACACACACACACACACATATTGACTTAGCCCGAGGGGAAGATCTTGAAATCTAATACATATGGCTCACAGCAATGACGTACGTGAAACGGCCATCGGCAGTTTTTATGGCTGCTTGAAATGAGTCCCTCTGAATGAAGGTAGAGTTTAATAATCAGACTTAAGATCCAGAGATTCAGAGATTTGCTGGGATAACCACATAGAGTGTCGGCTCCCTCGGCAGGCTTATTGACAGGGTGGCTCTGCTCTCCTAGAGGTTTTCGGCTGCGGGGAGGCATCCTCTCAACTCCAACTCCACTCAATCACAGTGATTGCGAGATTTCTTGGAGATCGCGGGATCGGGTGAGGGAGAGTCCCGGGGCGAATAAGGGAAGCGATGGCGCGGCTTTTAAATATTTTGCAAATAACGGAAAAAGCGAGCGTCCAATTCACAAAGCACCCACACACGCTAACTGCGCTGCCACGCAAATAGCGTGTTGGTGCGCCGGTGCAATTTACCGCATATTTAAATTAGATATTATACATGCATTTGGTGCAAAATTGGCTCCTTTCTCAGTTAGAGTGACGCTATTACCGTCTGCAGAGACCTGGTGGTAACTGCATGAAACCAAAACAAAGAAGGCAAAAAAAAATGCTCCGCCGTGTGATTGTCTTCAGAGAGCTGGTGCAATTAAGCATATTTACAAGGGGTGTCACGCGCAGACTTTCTACTGATCTGTAAATTATATTTTGACATTATTATTATTATTATTATAGTTATTATTATGTCACGGCATCTGTAGATAGCGGAACGCGCAGCAGTCCGTGGTTTTCAAAATGCTCTCCAAAAGCAACTTGTTGATAATGATTAAGGTGTTACAACTGTTGACAAAAATGGTTCTATGATTCCTATTAAACTCAAAAGATATGGAAAACTCAACTTAAGGTTATAGGGAATAGTGATAAAGTGGTCAAAACTGGCGTTGAACCACAGATGGCCTCAAACTGGACAGCTCCGCAGGCCACGGCCTTTCCTGTGCAGCGACCTGGACCTCGGTAAAGTAAAATACATAAAATTAACTGTTATCATTTCTAGTTTTATCAAGATTCACTGAGAACTAGAATTTGTAAAGTAAAAATATATTATTTATCTATATCTATCAATCTGTCTTTATATATATATATATATCCAATATATACCGTATATATATAAATTATATATACTGTATATGCAGTATATATATTATATACGCTGTATATACAGTAGATATAAAAATAGAAATTATATATACTGTATATACAGTATATAAATATATACAGTATATATATCAATCATAGATTTCCTCATACTATTTAAATGTTTTATACTTACCATACATAAACCTAAAAATACGCTGTAGAACCCAGGGTCCCCACCCCGTTCTACGCGGAGACGTGCAAAGGGTAACTGGTTAATCGACCATAACAAACACTATGGTTCGCACAAGTTTTGATTTTGTTTTTGATAAGATCTGAAACCACAGAAGATGGATGGCGGAACGCATGGAAGGACATATGGATGGGTGATGGATGGCTGGAATAGACGGATAGATTGTCAACTGGATGGATGGATGGATGGATGGATGATGGATGGATGATGGATGGATGGATGGAGTCAGAGAGACATTTTGTGCTTCTCTAAACATGTCAGGTATTCCCACTAATGGAAGACACAATTTATTTTTGACAAAAGAAGGACGAGGCGTCTGGCGATAAACAAAAGAATGAACAGATAAGAGGAAAATTAATTGCGCACCCCTCATCTTCGAGTAGCGCCTGACGGACGGAACCGCCGCCGTCTAAATAACGGAAGTCATTTCGGCTTTCGTGTTGACAGTGTTCTGAAAGTGACTGTCGCCGCATCGCCGCGGTTTCTTTGGGGGCGACCCTCGGCACCGCGTTTGTCTCCATCCGGCTCCCTCAAAATGTCAGCCAGGAAATGTCTCAGCATTTCCCGGGGCCTCTGACCCCATGCAGAGACGGGCGGGTCACGCTTGATAAACTCCCCTCGGCATTTCCAGGTGGACAATGGCTCCGCGCCGGAAACAGCGAAGGGTGAGCCGCCAGACCGAGGACTATCGATTGTCGGAGAGAGAGGGAGAGAGAGAAAGAGAAAGAATATTGGCTGATTTTGAGCGTCTATATGATGCAGGGCGCAGATTACACCGGGTCCTATTTTGGGGTGACAACAACAACAACAACAACAACAACAACAAAAATCTCTGGTGTGGTCGTGACCATGCGAACACGGAGCCGACACTTACCATGCCGCAAGAATAGGTTGTGAAAGAATGGTATGGCCCATTGGAGGGGGGTGTGGCACCAGAAATGTACTGTACGGTCACTCGTTTTTGTTTTTGTGATTCTCAATAAATCTGACAAGCAGCTCCCCCCAAAGATAAACGATTGTTTCTTCGGGGGGGCTCAAGGCTCCTCCAGGGGGGCTAAGCCCTGGCGGATCAGCTGTTCTTTGTCCCTGTGTGAGATACCGGCCCCATTGTTGTCATAATTTGATTTATTAGATATTGAATCCGAACAATATTTCTCTCTGGAGCAATATTCAGCAGATACAATCTCATCTGCCGAGTCAAAAGCTGAGATATTCTGTAATTGTTTGGGACGTTTTCCTCGGTCGTTCAAGACCGATTACTTGCGAAATGAGTGAAGCAGCAACTGAACGTGGGATGTTTTCTCCGTTCTCCTCATGCATTTAGCAGCTTCCCAAAGAGTTTAATGAAGCATGTTCATCAAATCACACAGCCTCCGCTCTCTCCGTCTCCCTCCTCTGAATTCATGGTATTTTTGTCATGTGGTTATTTCCCCGATTGGATGTTTTTTGTTGTTGTTTTTTGAATCACTTTCCCCCTCACCCTCCCTTCCTCCACTTCTCACTCACAGAGTCATTCGCGTCCAACGTTCAGGCCCCGGCTGAAATGTCACTGACTGCGTCAGGAGGGTGACGGTGTCCATACGTCACAGGCCTGCATGTGAGCAGCATGGATCGCTTTCTAATGGCTTCATTTAAAACTAGGCATAAGGTGGGGGGAGATTTCCATCCACCCATCCATCCACCCATCCATTCATCATCCATCCATACATCCATACATCCAGCCAGCCATCCATCCAGCCATCCAGCTATCAATCCATTATCCATCCACCCACCCATCCATCCATCCATCTATGCATCCATCATCCATCAATCCACCATCCATCCATCCATCCACCCATCCATCCATGCATCCATTATCCATCCATCCATCCATCCACCAATCCATCCACCCATCCATCCATCCGTAGGCCAAATATTGATTTCATGAAGGGTAGATTTTGATAATTAATTTATTGCTTTTCTGCTCATGATACACTACCTGATAATACGTAGGTATCTGCGGTAGACTGCAATTAACCTAAACCCCCTGTAGGAATGTGAGTCTCCAGCAGAGCTCTCTCCCGGCTCGGCCGTGCAGTAAATTGGCGGCGCATATTAGATTGACTTTTGTGGCGGCCGCAGGGTGCAGCTGTGTGTAAGAGAAGTCGTCCGTCCTTCGTGGTCCCGGGAGGCACCGGGGCGTCGGCAGAGCCACGACTCGGGACTCGCTTCACCTTGCAGGAGGGGGGTGTACTTTTGATACTCTCTTCTCCCGTCAATTTTAACGACCTGCCTGTCAGCGGGAAACAGGACGAATCAATGTTGGCCTTAAACGCCAGGACATCTTTGACGGGCGGGGCTTGGTTCAGCCCCGGCGCCCTTTGATTTCATGACACGCGTTTTTCAACCTCTCACTCAGACTGCCTCCATTTTTAACTCAAAACGGCAGCGAGGCAGACTCTGATTGAGCCCTGACCATTCGATGGACAAGCTGCTTTCAACGCAATGCAGATTACCGTTTCAGGGAAGATGTGCATCATGGAGAGTTGCTTCTCTTGTCTGTCACTGGATGAAACAAACGTGTAATTTCAGGATTTAATGAAGATGAATCAGCAATTGCAAAGAAAGCCTGACTATGTATTGATTTTCTCTATAATCTCACTCCTGTGGTTGTGGCAGTGATGGAGCTGATGAGTTGTGTTGAGGTTTGTGGGAGCCGCGCTGCTTGACTTCGCCAAAGCACTGGCGCAGCTTTAATCTTTCAACGGACCAGAAGCTCCAAATCTTCCTCCATTTATAATTATCACAAGACCGGGCGGCACTCTGATCATTTTTACGCGGGGGTTGGGGTTGTGAGATTACGAAAGGTCTTTTTTTTTTTTTTTTTTTCAATATTTGATGTATTATTTGTGCGCCTGCGTGTTATAGGTAGCGATACCACGTCTCTGTTTACCGACGCTGCTGCGGCGTGACCGGAGCTTTGGCATCCAATGATCCTTCCGCCAGATCTCACCGGGCGATTTCTAGCTTCCGAGGTGTCGTGTCGTCTATTTGCGGCGCGACGGGGACGGAGGGGACAAGCCGGGCCGCGTCAGCTGTGAAATGAGTCGCCCTCTCCCGCTGGAGCCTTCTCCTCCGCGGTGACAGAACCAGCTTGTACACAACGCACGGACCAGGGAAACTCATGCATCCGTGCAGGCACGAGGCTCGGACCCGTGTTGACCCCCCGGGGGGGAAGCGCGGTGGAACAAGATGTGACTCGGAAGTGTCTCCTGCGTGGGCGCCGGTGGATATGGCTTCATCAGCGGCGGTTTGATTTAATGGCCGTCGCCTGTGTTTTAAGGGCTGAAATCACGAGTGTGCATCCTTTATTCTGAGTAATAACAACCGCCACCTCCAGCCCCCACAATTCACAACCAGGGGGCCGCATTAATTCACCACACGTTCTCAACAGGTTGGTTTTCATAGATCCGGCACCAGAGGGAAGTAACCGGCCAGGGAATTTGTTTTTTATGGGCCCAGCCATTTTGCCACTCTACCGTAGGCAATCTGTTGCGGGGGTTGTCACCAGACCCGTTTTTATGGGCATAACGGGGCCTGTTGATAACCGAGACCTACTGACACCCAACACAAAAGCCTCCTTTAACGTTCTTCTTTGATCTCTTTCGTTTCGACGTGCTACACCCAAAGCGACAAACCGCTCATGTAAAATTCACACATCAAACAATGTCAAATTATAAACCCAGTGAGGCCCCTTGCAACCTACTGTACTCTGCCAGCAGCTAAATGCTCTTAGAAATGAATTAATTCTGCATTTTGGTTAATAATTTCCCCATACTCGGTCAGTACACATAAGATCCAGGTTCTTAAAATAGCACTTGGCCGAGGCTTGGAGGAAATTTAATTACCTTAAGAAAAAGGACTCCATTGTTAGTGTCAGGAGAGGAGATTAGCAGCTTAATAGTTAGTTTGAGCCCATGTAATAAAAAAACATACAGTGTGTGCCAAAGCTGTTGTGCGAAGGGTTCCTCAAAAACATCCCAAAATGTCCACTTGATTTTACAAAATCGCTTTCATACACATAGGAAATCCATGCGTGCTAACGTTTTAAAGATTTATATTTTCATCCCTTCGCTTCTGCACGGCACATTCTCGAGCCTCTTAAAGTTATTGCTCTGCGAGCGGTATTTCATTAATTCCCTATCGCCCGCCTTTCCGTGGAAGTTATTCAGAGGAAAAATAATTTATTTCATGCCCTGAATATTATTGAATTACTGTGTTCTACTATTGTATCTGGGATTAGGGGGAAATAATGATTAAACATAGTATTAAGTGGGAAATGATTAACGGGCTGCGTACTTCTCGAATCACCCGAGACCATTTTAACAAACTTGGTGTTCAGGGGGGAGTAGAGAGAAAAAGGGATGAAAGAAAAGAGAAGAAAAGAAAAGAAAAGAAAAGAAAATATAAGAAAGGAAAATTAAAGGGAGGGAGAGCTTTTGAACCATGTGCTGAATCTTTGCTCCGAAGCAGCTGTTCGGGAGCAGCTGGACCTCGGCCACGCCCCCGGAACAGCTGACCGACAGCCACTGACTCTCGACAGGTCGGAGCCGTCGACCCGCCCGCGTGTCACGGTGCGTTTTGGGAAAAAGATGGCCGCCACGGTGACAGCAGTTTTGGACGCAGGCTGCCAAGTGTGCTTCTTTTTTTCCGAGCAAAAACTCTGTGAAAAATGGAAATGACTGATTCACTTTGGTAACTTCCCTAAAAACTCCACCGCTATTTGATGAAGAGAAAAAAAAAAGAGTCTTGGATTCAGGCATCATCTGGCATCAGCATCTGCCCTGAGTGATGACTCGTTCTCGCTCTTCCACAGGAAGGAACAAGTCCCATTCAGGGTCCTGCCGTGATAATCACCTACATTTTCCAAAGCTAAATGGCAAGAGACCAAACCAGTCCATTCATGAAAACCAAGCGTGCACTCCCATTTTTTCTCCTCTGGCTCAACAAGGTTTTCCATATGGGAACAAAGCATCAGAAATTAAGCAATCTCCACATGGAATTATTCTTTGACATTGGAGTAAATCTATAATAACCAGAGGAGCGCGTGTAAGAAAGGGTGGAGGAGTCCTCATGGAGGCCCCAGTTCCTGAAAAATGAATTTGGATGTTGACACAGCTGCTATTTTAGACCAATGCCTAGAAGGCTGCCTTACAGGGGAGGTTAAGACGGTTTGATGGCTGGAATCAGGCGGAGAACACAGCTTGTTGTGTACCGGAGATAATCTTTGATGCGATCCGAGCATCGGAATTCTCTGGCGCTCCCTCCCTGCATTATGTGTGGACCATGTAATGAGGGTTTCAAAAAAAAATGAAAAAGCATAGAAAATAAGGGGCTGACAAAAAAACCCCAAAAATAAAAAAGACAAATTTAGCCCTTGTAGCTGGTCTTGGTGAAACTGCGACCCGATCGGAGGCTGGAGCTGGGGGCGGATGAGGTGTGTTGTCATCGTGACGGTGTGGCTGAAAATAAAGCGCATTCCTTCAACTCAACACCCTCATACCCACAGTTATGCCTCAAACCGCAGACACCCCATCTATCTATCTATCTATCTATCTATCTATCTATCTATCTATCTATCTATCTATCTATCTATCTATCTATCTATCTATCTATCTATCTATCTATCTATCTATCTATCTATCTATCTATCTATCTATCTGGTTGTCCGTCTATCTATCTATCTATCTATCTATCTATCTATCTATCTATCTATCTATCTATCTATCTATCTATCTATCTATCTATCTATCTATCTATCTATCTATCTATCTATCTATCTATCTACCTGTCTATGTATCTATCTATCTATCTGTCTATGTATGTATGTATGTATGTATGTATGTATGTATGTATGTATGTATCTATCTATCTATCTATCTATCTATCTATCTATCTATCTATCTATCTATCTATCTATCTATCTATCTATCTGGTTGTCCGTCTATCTATCTATCTATCTATCTATCTATCCATCTATCTATCTATCTATCTATCTATCTATCTATCTATCTATCTATCTATCTATCTATCTATCTATCTATCTCTCTATCTATCTATCTATCTATCTGTCTATGTATCTATCTATCTATCTGTCTATGTATGTATGTATGTATCTATCTATCTATCTATCTATCTATCTATCTATCTATCTATCTAACTATTTATCTGGTCGTCCGTCCATCTATCTATCTTATAACAAAATTCTATCGAAAAAATGTAATATAAACTCATGTAATATAAAACTGATATAGAATAAATAAATAAATAACATCGCATAATATAAAATAATGAATCTAATATTGGGATACATAATATATCATGATAAATAAAATGTATGCAAAATAAAAAATAATTTTGCTGCGGACACCCTTGCAATCCCTTCGACGACCCCCTGGGCGGCCGCGGAGCCCGGTTTGGCCCCCGGAATAGCGCACTTTTGAGGCGGGTTGTATATTCCACACGTTACGGTAGCGGCTGGAGCGGCGTGCGCGTCTCAGTGCGCGCTGGGTTTTACGGTCCGCGCCAGTGTGGGAGTGGAGCAGCAACGGCGCTGTGTGGACCTGCACGCCCGAGGAGACGCGCTGGCGCACGGTCACAGTTTGAAGAGAAGTCCCCGAAATCCCCTCCAGCGCCCGGTGAGTGTAATCTGTTGGCGCGACTCGCTTTTATTTCTCAGAGCTCTTTTTCTTCCCGAGCAAAAGCTCTTTTTGTTTTTATTTTTTATTATTATTATTTTTATTTTTTTTATTATTTATTTTTTTTTTTTTTACGATTTGACTCTGACTTCATTTAATCTTGTAAATTTGAATTGATGTCTTGGAGTTTGTGACACATACTTTTATCTTTTGATAAAACATTTTTATTTTATTTTTTGCAGTGCTTTGTTATTTATCTTGTGTTTGTACAGTAGCGTATTTCCCTCTGCTTGGAGGCATGAGAAGCGACTCTGAGCCGGAGTTAATCAAAATCTTCCACTCAATTACCACTGGAGTTCACCCCACCCAGTTAGTACAGAGTTACTCCTAAACCTGTGTTTATTTCCTTAGTGCACAGACCATTTCAGTCTGTCTGCAGACCATTGTTTTGAACTGGATCTTCTCAAAAAACTAAAGGTTGTTGTCTTCAGGACAGCCTGAAGTATGAGGCTTGGACTGTGTGTTTTTCATGCTGAGACATGAGCCCGAAACAAGGGAGAGGTTTGTATTAACCCTTTACAGAATGGGTTGGATTTCTAAAACTGCTCCTTGTGGATTAAGATCCCTGTTTGTTTGTTGTTGTTTTTGTGATTTAGTGGATGTGGGTATAATGACAGGACAGTGAATGAGGTAGGGAGCTGTGGAATATAATGGTTAATCTGTGTCTGAGTGATCATTGTTGTGGCAGCTCTGTTATCAGCTCCTCCAGCCAGCAGCAGAAAGAGGAGAAGCAGTGTTTGTGTGTGGATTCTTGAGGGTGCTGGCCTCGGTGTGCGTGGATTTAAACAGTCAAAACACGGAACTTTTTTCAACTTGTATTGTAAGTGACCTCACGCTGAACAGGTGAGGTGTGTGTGTGTGTGTGTGTGTGTGTGTGTGTGTGTATATATGTGTATATATGTGTGTGTGTGTGTGTGTGTGTGCGTGCGTGTCGGAATGTCTGCTGTTGGTGGAAATGGAGGCAGCTCCAGTGTGTCGCCTTGGTAAACAGTTGAGTTTTGGGCTCTCGTGTCAAGGTCAAGGCTCGTCCCAAAACAGGACTGAAACTCCATCCCAGTGGAACCGAGGGACTGATAACAACTCACCTGGGACCCGGTGGTGAGAAGCCCGGCTTGGAAACTGCCTATCACAGGGTTTTCAGCACTTAAAACAGTCACCCTTCTGCTCTAAAAGATGTTTTGAGTGTAAATGCTCACTTGCCGTCATATGAGGCATGGATTTAAAGCGGAGATTCCTAAGATCGTCTGTGTTGGGTGGATTACACTACAAGTCCCAGAAATCCATTAGAAACTGCAATGTTAGTTTGCCTTTATCAGTGTATCAGTGTTTGCCTTTGTCATGCCGTCACGTTCTTCTTTTGAAAGTTTTCTTGCTTCTGACCGATTGATTTGTTATTTTTCTTGGTCGTTTGAGGTGGTGGGGATGAGATTTTACCTTATCCGGTAATTGCCCCCTTTTTTTTAAACTGGGAAAAGCTGTTGAAGTCGGACATATTTAAATCTCTCTGGTCATCACGTCGGGTGAAAATAATTCCCACAACAATTTGAATCAATGCTGAGCGCTGAAACAATAACGGTAATTATTTCTATATTTTTTCCTCAATGTCGAAATAAAATTGACTCGATCATTTCTATAAAAAAAAAATCCTCAGATCTGTTTATTTCCGTGTTCGACAAGTTTCAACAGAAGGCCTTCTTCTTCTTCTTCTTCTTCTTCTTCTTCTTCTTTTTCTTCTTCTTCCCTGGGCTTTAACAGCAACAACAGAAAGCCAATCAGTTTGGACAATCTAAAGCTGTAAACACAGTGCACACGGAGCGGAGGCAGAGCTGCAGCGTCCAAAACTCGGAGGAGAAACAGAAAGATGATGCATCGTTGACAACAGGGACATATACATCCGGTTTTCCTTATTTTGGGGATATTTGATTTCTGACCCAAAGCAGACAGTAAATATCCATTGTGTTCATCGAGACGAAGATGGCACATCACAAACTTTATTTATTTAGACCTACTTCTCATATTTATTTTCTCTTTGATTTTGAAAAAATATATTCAAGTGAAATGATTACTAAAGCAGCTGCACTTGTTACTTATTGTTCATGAGCGGAAATTATTTGATTTCAAGCAGTAATATTCCCAATATGTATATATTTTTTTAAATGGCATTAGCTGACAGGACTTATTTTGTTTTGAATGTTCAATCACAAAATATTATAAATCCTGATTTTATTCTTTATACAACCTGTCTATCAATAGTTTTTAAGCTCAATAAACACAGATAATATTTGAGCGGAATTTCTCCCATTTGTCCGGGGACACTGAAATCCTCCAGGACACGTGGACCGGCGCCAATTTGTTGAAACAGCATATAGGGGAGCGCACGCATAACGCAAATACATTGAATGGTTGTTTCTCAAAAAGTGGCATCTGAAAAATAATACGATCAAATGATCCAAGTCCATGTTTACCATGGAAGCAAGGGGTTGCCATCACTTGCATGTCATGGAGATCCTGTATGTGGGCGTTTTATTCTAATGAGAGAGAGAGAGAGAGAGAGAGAGAGAGAGAGAGAGAGAGAGAGAGAGAGAGAGAGAGAGAGAGAGAGAGAGAGAGAGAGAGAGAGAGAGAGAGAGAGAGAGAGAGAGAGAGAGAGAGAGAGAGAGAGAGAGAGAGAGAGAGAGAGAGAGAGAGAGAGAGAGAGAGAGAGAGAGAGAGAGAGAGAGAGAGAGAGAGAGAGAGAGAGAGAGGCCTTTGTTGAAAATCGCTCCAATCGATCGCGAGGGGGCGGCCGATTCGGCAGAAGACACCGTGACTCCATTTTCTTATCTGTTTGTATGTCATCATTAGTTCTAATGGAGCAGACATCCCAGAATGAATCGGTGTTCTCACCAGCTCGAGTCCGTCGGAGGTTCTGATGCGACTCCGACCCGAGGACGACCTTTTAGAACAGTGACCGCACCCCTCACCTTTTCAATGATCCTCGTGCAAAATAAAAGAGTTTCAAGTTGTGTGACGGGTTGGAAACGGTCATTTGGAAGCCCCGGGCGATCCCCCCCCTCCACCGAAGCACCGATAGAGATCTGGCGTCCTTGTACGCTGGCGAGCCCCAAAACAGATGGTGACTTTTTTTATTTTATTTTATTTTTTTCTTCTTCTTCTTCTTTTAAACCCTGAGCAATGAGACACACATTCCACATCGCATCACAGTTCACCCCCCTTGGCGTGGAACCAAAGTCATTTATTGAGGGTGTTGCGGACGTGTAAGGCTGCAGAGCCCTGAGGAGGTCGACCAAAACCTCTACCCAGTCAGTCCTGATTCCGTCTGAAGCTGTTCTCCCTGAGGCATGGCAGCCCTCCAGAGCCCTGGAGAGGATCCTCGAAAGGGGCAAGGTTCTTTTTTTTTTTTTTTTTTTTTCTCTCTTCTCTCTCCCCTCCGGCTCTCGACAATGACATTCCAGACTTCAACTTGTTTTTAGTATCATCGTGTTTGTCATATGAGGTTGGTCATTGACTGGTGATTTTTTTTTTTTTTTTTTTCTCCTTTCCCCACTACAGCTCTCATCGTGCCTTTGCCATCGAGCCCCTGGTATTTATAAATCCCCCTGCGCCACAATGGAGAGAGATTCAATTTCTGCTCAGAAATGGCAGCAAAAACGATTACTTTGGGGAAGACGTGGCGAGCTGAATCGCTTTATCTCTCAGCACTGTCCTCTCTCCGAGGACCTTGTCTCCCAGCATTCTTAGTATATCATACAGTGAAGCTTTATTTCCCCGTCTTCCCATTTCATTTCCTTAACCTCTTGTGTGGCAGCGGGTCAGCCGTTGGCTTTAACGATGACATCACGCCAGATGTGCTGCATTTTTTTTTATTTCCAATGGACAAGATTAGAGGAAGCCGAGGCCTTATGTTGCTTTTCACGCATCGGCTTGTTATTGCACTGATGGGCCTGCAGTGGTTACTGTCACATCTTGGGAGGCCGGAAAACAATTCTGTCGCCAAGTGGCGGCGAAAAGCTGTGAAAAATTGCTGGGTGGAAATTGGCAAGGTGGTCCCTTGGGCAGCAGCAGTTGTCCAGGACAATCCGCCATCACCATTTCTTATATTGGGGTTATTGTGTTGATAATATTTTCATATTTCATGGCTCATTTTCTGCTGTATTTTTGTTTTTGTTGGTTTTATAATCGGGCCATTAATGTCTTTAACAATCTTACCGTGCTTGTATTGCACCAACAAGCAGACGGCGGCGTCATCTTTCATTTGTTTTTCTTGGGTGGGGAAAAAGTATTGCGAGAACTCTTTGGGGGGGATCACACTGTTGCCTGCCCAGAACATATTAAATTGCCGCGAGAAGCGTTTTTATGACAGCTTTCCTCAATAAATAACGCTCTGTGTTGTTTCGTTTGACAGGTACAGATATTGCTCAGTGGACGTCCGTTTGGCAGCGCCAGCAGCCGGGGGTTAGGAACGAGGAGTTGGACCCCAAACCCTTTTCTTTATCTGGGAGCTTTTCCTTTCACTACAGTAAGTCATACGTTAATTCTTTATTCTCCCTGCGCCGGCCGTCGCCCGCTGCCTGTCGGTGTTGGTGCTAACACTCGGGCCTTGAGGCTGTCTGCTCGCTGTGTGAGAGAATGAAATACGAGTGAAATAAGGGTTTCTTTCTCATTTCACGTTTCATTTGGACAGAGTCCCCTTTCACTTCCCCTCGGCGGCGCTCATGCATTTAAATGCCATGTCAAACATTGTCATCCCTAGTGCAAAGTACAAAAGCATTCAGCGTGCGGTTGTTTGATCGTCACTGGAGCTTATACCGGGCCTCAGTATTTAAACCACAGATAGGAAACCTCCAGTCCGCGGGCCTATTTACGGCCCTCCAATCACCATCACAGGGCCCATGGGTGTTTCCTATATCTGATATAGCTGTTATATTTCAACGACAATTTGTAAAAGGGAATGATGAAACAACACCTGTATGCAACATACGGTGCAGTAAGGCAGTGGGGTTTATGTGTGCATCACAATGGGGGCCCCTGGTGAGTTCAGCATTGACAGAACCTTACGGCTTGCGGGAAGCAAGCCGTGAGGTTCTGCTCCTCTGATCCCTGACCCCTGTGGACTTATCCATGATGCCCTGTCTGGTCACCCGCTCCCGTTCTGTGAAACCCAACGCTGTTCTAACAGTAAATATGTTATTAGTATCGAACCGGTTCACAAGAAGGCACGTTAAAAGCAAAGTCTGTATGTCAGTCGATTAAAGCTGGTCTCTAACTTTATGGGTGGTGTCTGTTACTGTCGGTTACTGTCACGCTGGGAGGGCGGATAAAAATACCAAGAGAAGAAGCCAACGGAAAGATATTCATTAAATTTGTCAGCTTGCTGCTAATTGGAACCTGAGTCTTTGCTTCATGAAATTACTTTGCACTAAAAATACAGACAGTTCCAAAAAAAAAAAGAGTTTCTTCATCAGCTTGTATTTTTATTTTATTTTTATTTTATTTTTTTCAGGAATTTCCTTAAGGCATAAATTTAAAAACTGGATGCATAAAAGAATTCAAAGGTAAAAACCTAAACTAAAAATGTTTAATAATTCCCACCAGTATCTCCTGAAATTTGGCTTTGGCCGAGAATTTTCATTTTGGTGCCTCGGCCGACGCCGGTTAATGCCGGTTAATCGCATAGCCATCGCTGGACGTCGTCGCCGTCTTTTTAAATGGATTGCAAACCTTGCACCATGTCTGACCAGTGGGCAGCTTCTCAGATGTGTATTGCATTGACATTCCCCATCACCATGGAGCCGTCCCCATGGAGGCTACTTACTGTAAGTAATCTCTCGGCCACACTTACTGGGTCATTTGTCATCGACCCTCTGGTTTCATTAGGACGTGGGAGCTCGACACTGGATCATCACTCGCCTCCATCTCACGCCGATCTGACTAGTGTAAGTAATTGGTCACTTTCTGTGTCCATTATGCTGTGGGCTTCGTTTAAAGGTTATTTGCTTTTGGGCATCTAGATCTTCTAGAAGTTCCTGGTTGTGGAGATGACTGGTCAGGGCGGGGGTATCTGTAGGACAGAAGCTGATAAAAACTGGAAGCGGCCATTTGAAGTCATGGCTTGACATAGCGACAGAATTAGTGGTAAACAGAGTAATGTGTTTTTGTGTCTTTGCTTGGAGAAACGGAGTTCCTGTTTATACTTAAAGAGCCGGTTTTACAACGTGCACTTTGTGTCAATTACGAGTTCAGGTGCTCTACGCAGCCTTGGCCAGAGTGCAGAATTCAGCACAAAGTATGAGGCAAATGAACAAAGTGTGTGTGTGTGTGTGTGTGTGTGTGTGTGTGTGTGTGTGCGCGCACACGCCACTGCTTTGATTTTAGTGCTTCTGTTATGTAAAAACACGGAGAAGAGAGAACACTTTGCTCCAGCGTTCACACCGGCAGTGGAGCTTCTCAGCTCGCAAGGAAACTGGGTCCATGTTACGTGTCGGATAAGTGCTTTTCCGTTATTCTTTTTCCTACTGTAGTAAGAAGTAGAGCCTGGGCGATGCCAGATTTTTGGGTCGGATTTTGTTGAATCCTAGCCCACCGATTACTGATGTTTTGACTGATATTGTGTCAAAATGTTCAAAGTGCAAACTTTTCAAATCACTTTGAAAAACGTATTTTATTTAAGTTTCTATATTTGAGAACATTTATTTATAAGCAAACTAATGCAAATAAACAAAGAACTATTTGATAGTTGAAAAAAAATATTAAAGATAATATTAGTTATATCTTTTTTTTTTTCCCAAGTTCCAGTGAACGCGTCATCACTTTCAAAGCAAATTAGTTTTCCAAGTTTCCCATGAACGCAGCATCGCTTCCTGTTTGGTAAACCTGTCCTGTCTAAACCCGAGCGAAAACAAACATGGATGGATTTATAGTGCCTATTCGGACTGCTGCGCTTATTTTGGTGAGTAACTTAAATGTAGTGTAAAACACAAAAGAACATGATAAATAATTGTATTTTTTTTTATTATTCTTATCTATAAATCGGGGCACATCTGCTGCGTAACTGCCAATCCCAATGTGGTTCTAAAAAGTCAAATAATGGCCGATTCATCGGCCGGGCTCTAGTAAGAAGCCAGGGTCAGATTTCCATGGTTAGATGCTTAATGTTGCGTTTAAAGGAATGCTGCCTGTTTTGGGGAAATATGCCTTTTGTCCATCTTACCCAGATTCAGACGAGAAGGTCGATACCAATTCCGTGCCTCTGTGTCCAATGCTGAGATACTGAAGGGCTGTGTGCTGAACGTGTTGGCTGCAGACGGGTTCAACTAGCCTAGCTCCTGTGAAATGACGGCGTCGCAAAAGCTGGGTTGTCCAAGCCATGCGTCTCGTGTCTTCATGACAAGGATCAATGAATACCTAAAAACAAGATCGTAGGTGCTTTGATTGTAGTTGCACTGATATTCAGAATTATTTTTGACTGTCCACCCAATGAATATCTGGTTTCTAGACACAAATTGGAAATTTGAATTGACCTTCTTGTCTGAATCTGGTCCAGACGGACAAAAAGAGAATTCCGTAAAAAGAGTATCCCTTTAAGGGTACATGAACAGTGTTCTGGAAGGCTTGTTAGGGATAGTCATGTTGATGATTTGGTGGTTATATTTGTTTTGGGGTTTTCTTTACCGCTGGGTCGTGCTTTTGTCTCTGAAAGCACAATTAGAAGACGAGGAGGCTCTAAGTCACTATAATTGTGTTTTTTTTGTTGTTTTTTTTTGCTTCCCAGAGATAATCATACCGTCCCCTGGGGAAGGGTGGGACAACATGACTTCCTAGGTCAGCTTTTGTTGTGCTAAATAACATATTATTAAAAAGAAAAGGTGTGGTGTTCCGATGAATACGTGTAAACAGTACTACGCAGTTTTAATTCAGTGGGTTTTTTTTTTTTTTTTTTTTTTTTTTTTGGGGGGGGGGGGGGGGGTTTCTTCAACAGGCTCGTTTCCTTGTTTCGGTCTCGAACAGACGGGCCCTTGTCCCGGAGTGATCCTGTCCTCCTCTTCCCGCCGTAGTGGAGCAGATATGGACGGTAATCGTGTCTGCTGTTTCGGGGTCCGGAGTAATGACTGTGATCATGTTGGTTTGTTTTCACAAGGGTTGTGTTTGTTCTGAAGGGCTTTTAGAGAAATTCCAGAAACAACAGGGGAGCTGGTGAAACGCTCCCAGTAGGAAACGTCACCGTCCCCCAGTCACATTCCACACTGTTTGAACAGAAATACTAAAGAATGCCACCTTATTTAATGTAAATGTTTTCATTGATGATTCCGCAGACCAATTTGCCATATTTTACCGACATTTATTTTTCACGAGCAGTCATTGCTGCCAATTAAATGCTTCAAGCTTCCCTCAACAATTCAAGTATAAGATAAAATAAGTCAGAGTTGAAATAAGGCAAATAGCACTGGGAAATACTGACAAAATTAAGTAATTATATTTCTGACGAATCCCTCGATTTCGGTAATTTGAGGATGACTATTGGTGCATTAATTAGATATATACACACACATGATGTGGATATTATCACCAAGCTGGTAGAGGCGTTGGTTCGAACAGTCTCATGAAGTTTGGGAAAATGCATAACTTTACTGTGAAGCCCCGCCTCTTAAATCCATCCATCTCTCCATCCAATGGCCTGAACCGCCCTGGAGACCGTCCGTTTCTCCGCGTACTTGCCCTTTAATTTAGCAAATCAGGCTGAATATGAGTGACTCCTGAAGGATATAACATGCTTCATGCAGATGAATGCAAATGCATTCTTACAATCTGGCTCCCTGATGTGCAGATGAATCGGCCCCTAGCATTCTTATATAATTTGGCCTCAAAGCAAAGGAACCTGGCATGCCACAACCAGCGTGTCAACAGCTGTGTGTGTGTGTCTGTGTCTGTGTCTGTGTGTGTGTGTGTGTGTGTGTGTGTGTGTGTGTGTTTCTGGTTTGAATCCCTCTGTAGAATCCAGAGCCTTATTTTAAATTCTCAGAGCTCTGCTACAAAACTCTCTTTGTCATCTCAGTGTTTTATCGTCAGATCCTCCCAGATTTAGTGCTGGTCGACCCCTTTTTTTTTTTTTTTTTTTTTTTTTTTATAAACAATTTCCCCATTGACTGCATAGAATCCCCTCGGCTCTGTTCATTTCAGCCAATATAAATCAAATGTAATAGATGCTTCAACTTGGTCGGTTTTGAATTTATTCAGTATCTCTCTCAAATCCATTGAATGGCATGGATTCAAAAAACACAATCAGTTCCATAATTGTAGTGAAAGGGGTCGTCTTTAGGTTTCACAGTGCACATTTTGTATTTTTTGGTGCGGTTTGTTGTTTGTTTTTTGTTTTTTTTTTGTAAATTTACATTTGTCACTTTGGATGTTCCAGCACGGTCTCACCATGTAGATGCGTCCATATTTCATTTTTTTTTTTTTTTTATATTGTTCGAGGATGACTGAGAGACTAAAAGTACTTTCACAAATACGACAGTGAACACCTCGCTCTCGCTTTCGCTCTCTCTCGCTGTCTCACAATCGAATGCACTATCAATCAGGCATATTTCCAGATAATGAACCGAATCCAGCCTCATGTCAGATTCTCCATTAGCAGCAGAAGAGAAGAGCAACCTTTTCCCTGATTACCTCTCCGCCCCGGTCGCGCTTTGGCGTTGGGCCGCCTGCGCTGATTGATCGGTCACTGGTGAAAGTTCCTTTTCCGCTTTTTTTTTTTGTTTTTTTTGTTTTGTTTCTGTGTAAACTCACCGTGCCCTCATGACATTTTCTAGCGCTCGTTGGAAACCTGATTATCCTGTAAGGAGGCGGCAGCAAAAATATTAAGGGTCGCCTGTGCGCACGCCCGTGTGCGTGTGCATGCGTGTGTGTGTGCGTTGTGCCGAGCCCACCTAAAAGTGCAGATACCGTCCCTTCTTAATCATCACCCAGAGCCTGAGCGGGGCGTTCATCTTGCTGTCAGTGAATAAAAGAGCTCTAATTAGCGAGAGGTTACTCCTGATTGCCGCGCTGGTGGACTTAGTGGAGGGAAAAGTCTGCCCTCCTTTAATGTAGTGGGCTGTCCGGGCTCATTATGGCAGCCGAGCTTCGTCTGAATGCATGTGGGCAGCGGTGCAATTTCCCTTTCATCAAAGCCCTGATGCGCGCACGCACGCACGCACACACACACACACACACTAACCCTTTCTGAATAAGTTCAACAGTCTGGGATGGCGCTCGGGTTTTCCTTCGTGAGCCGAACCTACGATCTCAAGATAATTCTACGCTGCCTATGTCCGTTCCTTCCTCTGTGACGGGAACGTCAGGGGGGAAAAAAAATGTCAAGATTCCTTTCCGCTCCAATTTGATCGCCTCGAGCGAGGGGCGGTGGAGAAATGATCACCATTGTCTCCGGACGCATCGATTCCTCATTTAGTGCCGCCGCTGCGAGGATTTCCTACTGACAGCCGGCAATTTTAAAAACAGATTTGGTTACTGAGTGAAAGTTAATAACATGCACTGGCCCTGCTGTTGATTTGCCGAATCTCATTCTTATTTGGTGTGCGGGTGTGGGTGTGGGTGCGGGTGCGTGGGTGATGGATAAACCAATCACAGTGGGCAAATAGGAACAGGACGTACAGGTTCCTTTTCTTCTTCTTTTCTTTTTTTTTAATGTGTCCTGCGTCCAGAATGTATGAATATTTAATCGGCGCGGCGACGCAGAAACATATAGCTTCTTCTTCATATAGCTTCACCCCCCGGAGACATAAAGTGATTAAAGGGGATTTTGTGGAGGAGCATCCTGGATTCTTTTTTTTTCCACCGAATCTTTGACCCTGTTGAGCCTTGAACGCGGAACTGGCTCAAACAAACAGTTTGCAACGTAACGATGATTTCATCCACCTGCACGGTGGTTGTGACATTTTCAGTTAGAGTGTGTGTGTGTGTGTGTGTGTGTGTGTGTGTGTGTGTGTGTGTGTGTGTGTGTGTGTGTGTGTGTGTGTGTGTGTGTGTGTGTGTGTGTGTGTCTGTGTGTGTGTGTGTGGGCGCGTTTAAGGTCGAGCTCTAAACAATGTATTGAATTTATTATCCTAACATTGCCACGTGAAATACCACCGTATCCACCCTGTGACGTCAACACAGGGATTTCTGATCAACTTGCTGGACTTCACGGTTTTGTCATTTAATTTAAAGATGAGGGGATATAGAAAGTATTGGAGCTAGTTTTATCTAAAAAACTTTTTTTCTTGTTTTTACTTGTATATGATGAACCTCGGCTGGACTCTTCAATGAGTTATTTTTTTAAGTTTGTTTCTTATATTATAAGCGTACATCTTGATTCATGTTCAGATATTGTTACATAGCTGTTAAATTCATTGTTGTATCATCTTTTGTACAGCTTGACCGATATATCAGGCGTTATTTAACTTTTTTTACCACATGGGGATCGGCAGTTTCGCAGCTGATGTGTCCCGATTTTTTTAATAGGTATAATAAACAAAAAAACATTGATTATTTATCCTGTGCTTGTCTGTTTTACTATACTTTTAAGTTACTCACCAAAATAAGCGCAGCAGTCCATCTAGGCATTATAAATCCGTCCATGTTTGTTTACAGTTGCGTTAAGACACGGGCACGGGTTTCCAAACAGGAAGCGATGCTGCGTTCATGGGAAACCCGGAAAACAAATTTGTTTTCGGATGAGATGATGCGTTCACTGGAACTCGGATAAAAAAAATTATAAAAATTTAATATCTATTACATATATTTTAATCTATCAAAAAGTTCTTTGTGTGTGTATTTTTATTTGTTTGCTTATAAGTTAAACATTATATAGAAACGTTAATAAAATATCAGTTTTTCAAATTGATTAAAAAACTCTGCTCTTTTTTACAAAATATCGGTCAAAACATCTGTGATCGGGGGACTAGGACTCAACGAAAATCAGCATCTGGCATCGAACCGAAAAATCTGGCATCGGCCGGGCTCTATTCTATTGTGACCAAATCACGCAGCCTTGTCTTGCGTTGAGACTCCAGGCCGTGTCTTCCTTCCTCGCAGGCAAACGACAGCAATTTCAGACGAACGACAATGGGAACCGTCAAACCTTCCATTAAGGTTTAAAATGTTGACGTCTCCATATATGACCTGACATGAATGCTGGGATGGAGTGACGTGGGAGTGTTGGCTGATCATTGTTTTCGGCTGATGTTCAGCCTCCCGACCACGTGGAAAGGAATTCTTCCCTCCGCTTATAATTCATAATTCATCAGGTGGAAGTGAGGAAATGCAGCGCCGGGTGTAGCATTTCATCAGAAGCCACTCGCGTCTTCATCACGTGTCGCGACCCCTCGAAGCAGGCGAGGAAACGCGACTGGTGTTGTCGTCCTTTTTTTTATTTTTATTTTTTATATACATTTACCAAGCAATTAACGCCAAATGAAGAGAGCCTCGTGACGCCATCCCTGCCCTTGATCAAACGCTCTCCGTCATCCCAGCGGCTGCTTGGCAACCCGGCAGCTCTTCAGCAAATAATTTGCAGCGCGGAAATGGACCGCCAAACCTCTTTTCACTCCAAGGACCTTCCAGCTTCATTTTTTAAAGACACATCAATGTTATATTAATCCACAAATAAAAATAATAATAACCGTTAGGTAATCCACTGCAAAATGTTATGGATCATTTTAGCCGTGTGCCCTCCTCGGTGCTCAGCTGCCAACATTTCTCCACAAACACACTGTTTGTGGAGAAATGTTAAGATTGCACGGTGGCGGAGGGTCATTCAGATCGGTGGCGTCTCCAGCAGATGGTGTCGGGCTCGGCGTCATTTCAAAGATCAGCGCTCCGCGATGGGGACGAGATGCTTTGACGCCGCCGAGCGGCCCGTGCTGTCGGACTGTGGCCCGCCGCTTTCGTTTCTTCCTGCGAAAACTCTGTGGCTTCCACTCTTCACTTCCAACCCACACGACACCGGGAACCAAGCTTTTTTTTTTTTTTTTTTTTTTTTTTTTTTTTTTTCTCCCCGAAAACGCCGGCTCGTTGAACCCTGAAACGCAGCCGCCCGACTGAGCTAATATTTATAAGGGAGCATTTGAAAGGTTTAAATCTGGACCTTCTAATGATTTTGTCTGGCAGACCAGTGCTTCTAGACGGCTGCCATCTGGATCAAGCCGTATATTTGGCAGATGGATCGCGCCACTTTAATTGAGTTCTCCCGGGGCTTACAGTACCAGCAGAAAATAGCGACGGCTATTCTGCGCCGGCCGCCCGCAACACCGTTACGTTGGATTCCGCCCTGTGGCATTTAGGTTCCTGATACGAAAGGGGTCTGTCCTTTATGTACAGCTTTTTTGGACTTCCCAGAACTTTCGGCACAGATGTGGCTTTTGTAAACTACAGCACGGTTATCAGATTATTACGCTTGGTGCCTTGCTCTGCTCCGCTCCAAGGCAAAACCCATTTCAAGACACTTTGAAAGGCACCGCAGTGTCTGAAGCCAAGTCAGGGCATGTGTGATGACATTGTTGTCCGCTGTGGGGATCGTCAGACGCCCAAACAGTAAAGATGACTACACTTTGTATCATTTCTGCCGTTGGAACATCTTCCCGATGACGCCTTATGATGTTATTATGATAAGTTTATGTGAAGCAGTGGTAAGAATTGAAGCCCACTTGGCACGCTGGTGGATGTGCCAGGGACGGATGTTTGCTGCTACGTTCCAACCTAACGGATGTAACTTGCATTTAGTACAAATATTTTGTGGGATGGATGAGATAAATATTCACGCCGCAGAGGTACCACATACACAGCAGAAAATCCACAAAATGAGACACGCCATCTTGTTGCTGGGATGGTGGGTTGTGTGGCGATAGGAATTTTGGTCTCCTTGGGAAATTGCAATAAAAAGTCTGCTAAATGCCGTTAACATCGAAAAGAAGCAAATTGGATTTGCAGAGTTTTGCCCACACAACAACCGTCCATTGTGGGCTGTTAAAGCCCGCCTCATTAGATCAATTAATTTGACTTGAGTTGTTACCATAGGCAACCAGAGGTTGACATCCGGTATTTCCAGGTTGCTTGTGTGGCTGCATGCGCATTCTGTTTGCAGCTTCAAAGCCCTGCACAAACACCGTCATCTTTCAGTGTATAACGATGTTAAGATGGTGCTAATAATGAAACAGGGCTCTCTCCTCATTTTCCACTCGACGCTGCCAAGCTGTGATTATGGGATTACGCTTGATCTCAGAATCACAGTGATGATATACTTGCAGCTGCAGAGATGTACAATTCAGCTGGAACCCAAGTGGTAGGCACTGCAGGGCTTAATATGTGGGTGGCAGTATGGCAGGTGTGTGTGTGTGTGTGTGTGTGTGTGTGTGTGTGTGTGTGTGTGTGTGTGTGTGTGTGTGTGTGTGTGTGTGTGTGTGTGTGTGTGTGTGTGTGTGTGTGTGTGTGTGTGTGTGTGTGTGTGTGTGTTAAAATCCCGCTCCGACTCATATTTATAGTACATTGCTTGCGCAAGGAATACTGTGTTTTTCTGCATGTTGCGCTGGAGAGAAGCGGATTGCTGCAGGTTCGGAAGTGTGAACTTCTTCCTCCTCTCTTCTCCCCGGGAGGCGTCCTTGGCTCCCGGGGCTCTTCTTCTTCTTCTTCTTCTTCTTCTTCCTCTTGGGGGGGATGATTCACCTCCCAGCTCTGTGTGCGCGCACAGTGTCAGCTCTGTTTTACCTCATCACGCCCCTGCTGATGCTGCAAGCGAGCCTGCCTTGGCAAGCCAGTGGTCCGCACTGACCCCGTAGTACTACAGGAGCCCCACAGGCTATTTTATGTGTGTTTCCACAGATGGGGACATACTACCAGCTCCTCTCACCCTTTCATAGAAAGATGCCTTTCGGCTTTTTTTTTTTCCCAACACAGCGCTCGGTATCATTTTAAAGAAATTGATATTGTCTTTTATACCGGAAATACTCAGTTTAAGGTCAGATGCTTCTTCAAGATAAAAACAATTTTTTTTTTTTTGCCTTTTACTTTTTGTACAAACCTTTAGGGTTGGGTTAGTGTTGGCTGATGGACACTGAAGTGATTAATTACTTGGGGGTCAAAATGTGGAATTGAAGAAAGCAGAATATTTCAATGCAATACAATATTTCAAATCCCGTAGGCCAGCACAACTCAATCTTGAGTTTTGCGGAAGACTTTAAAGGCTCACATGGATTTATTTCAGTGTGAAAGTAAATTTTGTACTTGTGTCAGTACTTTTTAAACTGCAGCATGGTCCTTTCTAATGTTATCCACCATGTGCAGAACTGCCTCTTCAGGGTTTATTTTTTAAAATAAAGGGGTTATTAATACTTTAAAGGGTAAATATTTATGATTAACGATTTGCAACTTTTTGAAGATCATATGCACCCATTTAAAACCAATTCATAAAATATATTCATTGAGCAAGAATTTACACAAGCATTGCTTTAGAGTCCATTAAATGGTTGTAATTATTTTCTACCTCTGGAGCCCGATCAATGAAGGAGATCCGGTGGTGGAGGGCGGCTTCCCTTCGCCGCCGTGAGGGGTCGGCGGGGGTCCGGAGACCCAGCTGGGCCGGCGCGCTGCGAGCAGCTGCTGTCATCTTCCACCATCGCTCCGGCTAAGCCACAGTGACAGCCCTGACCATTCCCTATCTGGCCAGCAGGGGCTGTCACACCCGAGCCAGACCCCAGCCCTAATGGACCCGGGAAAGTCATCCAGAGATTGGATTGGAACTGACCTTTTTTTTATTTTTTATTTTTATTTTTTAATAAAAAAACAAAAGGGGGAAGAAAAAAAAACCCCACGACCCGTCGTTGGCGACATATTCCAGAACCGACCCGATGCGCTATTTTCTCAGCCGTCCAAGTCATTGTGCAATCGATGTTGTCAATCAATGGAAACAAAATAATGAGTGAGACGTTATTTCTTCACCCTTAAAAACGATAATATCTCGCTGCGTGTGGTTTTGTGTGAACTTGTTTCTATCTACTCCGCAGTGACTGCTTGAATGTCAAACCAATTGTTGTGTAACGGGGCCGGTTCCCCCCAAAGACCCCAGGGCACTCTAGGACCCATTACGATGGGGGGGTCCAATAACCAAAAGCAGGGTTAATTCCTCTGCTGCCATGTGATGTAATAGCAGAATATTAGGTAGGGAACCCCCTAATCCCCCAAATCATTAGGCCGGCTGCATTCTTTTACAACAGGCCCCTTGGGATTTAGCTGTGTAGTGATTTATTTTATCCAACATAATAAACCAGTGATAACTGGAACGCCGACCCTCTGTTGGTATCATCTCTGGGATGTTATTTGAAGTGCAGTTTTCCTGGGTACGTAATGCTGCTCTGCTCTGACTCAAGATTGGAATTTACCTCCCTCTTCGACGTTATTTGTTTAATATCGGCCTGTCATGGGAACTGCTCTGTGCAACCTCTGTGCAGCCCTTCTCTTGTGCCACTCGGATATTTCAGTCGCAACTACCAGGTATTATTATTATTATTATTATTACTATTATTATTATACGGTATGCACGGGAGGTAATACGAAAGAGAAAAGTGACTCCCAAACTAGGGATCGGGGCAGGAAACATGCAAACCATAGCTGAAAAATGTAAAAAAAGAAAGAATAAGTGAATTGGATATAATTAACCATGTAGTTGTGACATCGGTGATAGTACTGTGGTATTATGTTGGGTTCACCTGATCCTAACCCCTAGCGGAGAGACAAACCAGATGTTGTTTTTCGGGAAGAATCATGGACCCCGAGAACCTACTAATTTTAGTCAAATCGTGGTCTGTTCTACACGATACGTCTAAGTAAATAAACATCCCGGAAAAATTGACTGTGCTACAGTAGGTTTTAGTGACAAAATCGATGTCTTTGCAAGTGAACATATTAAGAATTGCCGCTGTCGGATGCAAGCAAACCACACCAATCGCCGTGGGAACGTTCGGATGGTGTGTCCCATCTTTTCCTCTATTTCACCGCTGCTGTCTCCATCCCGTCTCCAATTCCACAGTTTTTACCGTCAAATCACGGATGCTGAATTACTGTCCAAGACCACAGCTGGCAGAAAGACAGACAGACAGACAGACGGACAGACGGGGGCGACCACATTTTCAAACCCCCAAAGTCCGGGACCCTTACATGTACTGCGTGTTCATGCACACGCACAGGTATGGGCTTATGCAGGCACCATAGGTGTATTCATCAGGATGGGGGGGGGGGCTATTATTATTTGGGACTCGGGACACACAGCTTAAAACCGGAGCAATCCCGGACAAACCGGGACCGGGTCGCAGGAGTTGTCCGATCTAATCCCATCACAACACAGAGGACTAAATCATCCTCTGTCTTCTCTCTCCGGGGGGAGAGGCATTAATGCTCCTGCGGGCAGGGAAAAATCCATGCCGCCAGCACCGAACATGAGAAGTGATGCATTTACCGGGGTCAATAAATCCTTCACGCTGGACACTGGAGGCAGGCATTTCACTTGGAACAAGCTCCCCTCGTGCTGGTGCCATTTGCAGTAGGAGACTTTATCTGCCCGTGGCACATGTTTCCAAGCAGAGCAGAGCCGGGAGAAATAGTTTTTCACCATCTGCTCTCACGCTCGCAAAGCAGCAGGAACAAACAGGTTTGGAGTCTGTATTTTCCGCCGTCACACTCGCCGCCCTAAAACCAGGGCATGGTTTTAATAACACACAATATATGAACAAACACACCATAAATCGAACCCCCTACACGCTGTGGACGGTTCTCTGAGGGAATTGACACCTCCTACTGCATTCCCCTCCTTTATATTTAGTGGCTGTGGATCTAAACAGCACGTCCTCCATCTTGGACCCTGATAAGAGCTCGAGAAACAGAATCTCGGCTTTGTTCTATATGATAATGGCCTCCTTGTCGTTGTTGCTGCTGTTGTTGTTGTTGTTCACACACACAATACGCCGCGAGCTTGTGTTTACATTTGCGCAAATCGATAACTGAGAGAGAAAACGAAAATCGAGCCGCTGCGCGTCCCGATCATTGTTGGGCATATGCGCAGAGAAGGGAGACAGGGGTGCAGGTTGCGCCACGATCTCCCCCTCTCCATGCGTTATGGGGACTTGGAGAGGGAGCGGTCGGGGCGCCCACCATCCTCGCTCCGCAGCGCCGCGCCTGCCCGTTCCTCCAAATAAAACAAATAGAAACGGTGTGTTTTTAGTTTTCATGTATTTAGACGTCCTCCTTCAACTGAACCGAAAAAGCATCGCGCTTTGGAGATTACTTCCAGGAAGTTTGTGAGAACAGTTGGGATCATGTATTGACAGTAACTCAACAGGATCCTCACTAAACGACAAAAAGGAACGGTCCAGCCACAGGTGGTGCACCCTGCTCAGTGGCTCCTGCAGCTGCTGGTGTTTCTGGTGGTATGCAAGTAAAGATATGGCCTCGCATTCCATCAAATTGGATTGTGTTGATGTCCTTTTTAATTTGAGACAGAGTTTATTAAGGCTAACCCTAACCCTTTTTTTTTTTTTATCTGAATTGTGCTTTTCTAGTTGATTAGATTATTTTGTAAACAATTCGGCAAGAACAGGTTGATGTACGCTGTGAATTGTTTTCTTTTAAACCGGCTGCAACAAAATCCAAGGGGTCTGGATCTATATACTGCACATCCCTGTTTGTTTATTATTTATATCCTGCGTTTCTTTATAGTTTTTATAGTATCGATTTTTCATATTGACCTTTCCGTTTCTACTAAAATTATAATTTTTTTTTATGTGCATGCTTTATTATTTTTGTCAGTGGGGAAACTATGAAAGCCCTCTTGAAAAAATGCTTCATACATTATAAAGATTGTTTTTGTATCTTATATCAGGTCGACCTTTTAGTAGCGCCAGTGTGGCTAGTAATGCATCAGTATTTTCGCGCTACGCTCACCTCTCATTTTACTGCCAACACCAGGGATCGTGCCCCTGTGCTGTTTGGGAAGGGGGGCTGGGCACTAAGTGTTCCCAGAACATGAAGTGCCATATATAGTGGTTCCAGCTGAGTGCCAAACTGTGCGTGCCGTTGCTTTCTTGCGTTATTCTATTCTCATACTTTGGCAAGTAGTGCTTCCATTAGTTGTTTTTTTTTTTTTTTTGTTTGTTTCAGTTCCAAGTGTCAGCTCAGAAATATGTTGTATATGTTAAATTTATGCACAACTTTTATCCACATTACAGCGATATCTGAGGGAGATCCCGGGTTTGGTTCATGACTAAATCAAACACAGTATGTCGTTTTTCGGGCTGAATGAATGTGGGGGAAAAAAAACATCCTCCTGTAAGTTCTGAGGATTCTTGACTATGCAAATTATATTTGCTTGCCCGAGGCGATGACTACTAATTCTGCCGGCTTTTTTTTTTAACCTTAATAGACTTTCTCTCAAGGCCAAATTAATTTCTTCACTAAAGGAGAGGAGCGTGCACCTCCACCCTCACAGCTTTAACACAGATTCTTTGGGGTCTTTGATGGGCTTCAAAGGCATCCTCTGACACAAAGTGCAATAGCATCAGGAGCTCTTGTGACTCAGAGGAAAGACCTCATCAACGATACTTTCCATAATGAAGAAGCTACGTCTCCATTGGCTGTTGCCAGGCAACTGCATCAGCATTACTCTAGAAGGCAAGGAGAAGGGGCAGGGAGAGTGATGGAAGAGAGATGCTGAGTATATAGGCATCTGGGAGAAATCTTTACATTTCTCATTTGCGTATATTTATGTGTGGTTTATTTGTGTATCTTTTACTACTATTGGACTGGGTTGTGGTACGAGAGCAGATAGACGCCAAACCACAGGAGAGACAGCCAGTTATTTTATGACTGGAGGTTTACCTGATTTCTGCATTCTCTTTATATCTCCAATGATCAAAAACCTTTATTTTTTTGTTTTTTTTATGCATACCAAATGGAAAACAAAAGTGTCCGCACATGACTTCCTTCATTCATGGTTTATTCTCTGTCTGGAGAGGTTGTTAGTTGCTGGGCAAGATTAGATCTTGGGTCTTGGGTCACACGTCGAGAGGCATCATGAAGCATGCCACGGATTACCTTCCCTGTTATTTGGAATTGGGTCAGCTATATGAGTACCAGTTAGATTTGGCCAATAATGCAGCATGCTCTTGATCACAGCGGTTTGGGTCAGAAAATGCATGAATATCTTGGAGAAAACAATATGGTCAGAAAGGAGGCCGGTGGTTGTTGGTCTGATTTTGCTGCAGGAGGAAGCTGGCAGTTGTGAAGGTCAGTCTGACTGGCCAAACAATGTCAGTAGATCAATTGGGAAAGTGTAGAGGGGTAATAGATTGGGTAGAGGAGACTCGAAAGGGAACCGGTGCCGCAGAGCGGGAATGACCGCTGCCAGTGGGGTTAGTCTGTGGGCAGGCCTGTATGGTATTGGCGGTGGTAATTGGGGATCGAGGGAAGCCACTGGGCATGTCTGTGCAGCGCCAGTGCCGATAGTTAAGGATCACTGTGCAATGTGGAGAAGTGATAGGCTGACTCAGAGTGAAGGCTGTGGGGTGTGGGTATGAAGGCGGTGTAGTTCTGGGAGTCCACGACTCACCTTCTGGAGGTGTGGGACTAATTCAAGGAAACCTAGTGATGCACTCGATAACCCCAGTGAAATATTCACACTGGCGCTCGCAGTGGTTGTCACAGCTTGTTAGCCAACTAAGCCATTTGGAGCTGGTTTATGGAGATTTATGACCGCACTGGCTGAGGTACTCTGCTTAAGCGTAGGGACAAGTGTGGGAAGTTGTTTAAACTGTGCTTCTGTATGAAGCCCCCTAATAATCAGCACAAGGGATTTAACATCGGCTCCTGTGTGTCACTGTACCGTATGTCGGTCTGATGTCATACTTAAAATCATCATCATGCAGTTAAATACTTTCAACCTCGCCTTGAATCTTTGACGTGGGATTTTGAATTCATGAGCAGTTCTCTGTGATTATTACCATAATAATCATGAGATTGTTCCGCATCGTCCGGCCCCGGTACCAGTATTTCAGTCTCTCCTCTCGTGCCCTTGTATGGTGCGCCGCCCTGCCCGTTAGATGGTAAGGAAGATGGAAAGCGGCGAGTCTCGCCGACAGCGCTTGTGTGGGAGTCTTAAGTGGCATACTTGGCAACAGACGCCTGAACACATGTTCCGTTGACCTTTCACTGAACTGTGCTGGCACCGCATGTGCAACCCATTTACAGAAGAATCTTCATAAGCTTTTGCCATACGTCTCTCTGCACTGCCATGCCCCCCACTCAGCCCCCTTTCTAAATGACATGTTCAGGGACAACAGGCGAGGGACGTCTAATGGGTCTCTGGATGTCTTTGCCTCTGTCTTTTTCAGTCAGCGCAGCCAGGCGAAAGAAAACAAACATTGGATTCTGTATACGCTTATCTTTTTATCTTTCCTCAGCAATTACCTTTGTGACTATTGAGGCCGATGCACTTCCCACGTAATCTTTTTAGTGTGTGTGTGTGTGTGTGTGTGTGTGTGTGTGTGTGTGTGTGTGTGTGTGTGTGTGTGTGTGTGTGTGTGTGTGTGTGTCCCAGTGAAAGTCACATTAATAAGTTTAAGCACATCTCTTTTTAGACAACGTGTTCCAATTAGGCCCACAGGCTTGATTCATTAACCCAGATCAATAAGTTCACCCTACCCCTTTCACTTTCGATTGCCCCCATCAGCTAACAGCTGAATGAAATGTTGTTTTTTTTTTGGGGGGCGGGGGGGGGGTTTACAGCCATTGTTAGATTTCCTCAATGATTTGGTTGCTCCATTCATTGAATTGGCTTATAATGTGTTAAAATATTTTTCTTACTTTTCTGTGCTGCTTTTGCCCCCCAGGATAAAACCCTATGATTATTTATCACAAGTTAGTTCAATTCGAGCAGGTCTTCAAGACAAAGCTGTGACGACTGCTTTGCACAAATACATCTGTTCATTCATCATGTTCGGGGCTCAGTGCTAAGGACTGTCAGTTGGGCAGTCCACGGCCTAAAGCATGTTTTCTTCCTCCGCGGCTTTCCGAATTTGCTCCAAAAACAGCTCGACTCCTACAGTGTTTCAGCCCGCTTTCGTCTTTAAACCGCAGCGTGACGGGAGGATAAAAATAGGCCTATTGATATCAACTTCAAGCAAGAAAGAAGATTGAAAATGGATTGTGTCTGAAGAGATCCGATGATGAAGATGCTCCCGATTAACCTTCAGAGCAGAGGAGACGCGTTGGCCGGAGCCTCCTGAACGCCCAGCCCCTCGGGCTGCGCCTCCTTCCCCGACGCTGGAACCTGATTGGTATGAGCGGTGCAAGGCTCTGTATTGAATAAACCCAGCTCCATTTACATGTCCAAACACGGGTTGTGTGTTTGTGTGTCTCTCTGTGTGCATAATGCGCATGTGTGTAATGCGATAGACTGTGACACTATGGAACCACCGGCTCTTTTGGCGGGCCGCTGGGCGGACCCGGCGGCCTCTGGGCAGACCTGGGGACATGTAGAGAGGAAGGGCTTTATTTATCCTTTATCTCTGGAATCTATTGTTAAGACCTTCAGTTATACCGAATAGTTGTGTTGCGTAAGTCAAACCTTTCAGGAGGATTGTTGGAAGGTTTGAAGATGCCTCATTGTGCTGGCAGGAATCTGCTTCAGAAAGGAGGACAAAATGTCAGAACCTTGTTCTAGGTTTTCTGAAATGTCTTGAATTCTCCTCTTTCTTTTTTTTACTACTCATATATTCTTCTGCCTTTCTCTCTCTCTCTCTCTCTGGCACACATCTTGCATTCCTGTCGGCACCCCCCCCACCCCCACCCCCCACACACACACCCGCCTACGTTCACACCCCTTTCTCAGGTGTGTCTGTGTACCATGACATCTAAGCCTCACCCTCCTCTGATGAAGAAGCACAGCCAGACGGACCTGGTGAGCCGCCTGAAAACCCGGAAGATCCTCGGGGTCGGAGGCGAGGACGACGATGGGGAAGTTCACCGCTCAAAGGTCAGCCTCCATGTTATCGATCTGCGGGCATTTCCATTTACGAGTGTTTTTTTTCAATCTTCTTCTATCAATCAATTCTCAATCAGATGTGTATGTTGGTCTGTGTGCACTTTGACATCCTAAAACGGCTCCATCACTGACCACCACTGTGCTCTCAGCCCTGATGCATGGACAGTTCACCAGCGACGGCTCATTATTCATATATAGTTTGCCCCTCACGCTTAAGTGAATCTAGATCACTTAATCACTCCAGATCTCCAGAGAGATCTTTACTGGTTCCCTTGGGAACGCCCCCCCCCCCCTCTCCGGCTCTCATCCTCCATCACCACCTTGCATGTAGACTCACAGTCAATTGGACGGTGATGTGTGAGCTAACACAACGCAGCGTGCGAGAACGGGGACATATTTCTGAGATCCAGCGTCACAAACCGACATATCCTCAGACGGAACAACATGTTTCAGACGATATTTCTCCCAGCCCCCTTGCTCGGATTTTATAAGAGCCGGCGTAGGCAGAGCGCAGTGGGCTCCCCCTCCGGGTTCTGAAATATTTATCAGGCGCGTCGGGGAAAGGCGGGGCCGGCGCAGACAGGGCTGCGGCGCACGGCGGAGGCTCCTGGCCTGTGATGAGACGAGATGTGGTTTATGAAAACAGTGTGACAATACAGTACGTGGAGCCGCAGAAGCAAGAGCGCGGTCTGGAAAGGGAAACTGCCGACGGGGTCCGTGCGCTCCGCGTAAACAAAGGAGGGAAGTCCTGCCCTAGTCCGCTGCCCATCTGTCTTCCTGCCTCCATCTCTCTCTCTCTCTTCCCTCCGGTCACAGAGAAAATATGTTGTTTGTTCCGGCATTACTCGCATGTGATTGGGGGGGGGGTGGATGGCGTGTGTCACGACGCGCGTCGCTCTCTCTGAACGCTTCCACCGCCGCTTCGAGGCTGACGCCGACATGGGGTGGTTCCCCCACTGGATGCCCGCGCCGAGTCTCTTTTAAAACATTTCCCTGATGGTTATTGCGTCTGCTGAGACGGGGGGCCCATCCACATCAAACGCCGCGTTACATTCTGAATGCGGGGAAGAGGGGGTGGGGGGGGGGGGCTGAATAAAAGACAGCAACAAAGCTGCTCGGAGCCGCTGCATTTGCGCTGATCATTACTTCTACTGTACGCTGAATGCCGCCTCTTGTTAGGCTGGAAGAATGATGGACTTCAATACCAAGCAGCACCAGCTCTGCTTCAGCAGTTCTCTATAGGAGGCTTTGTGGGGTTTCTTTCCTTCCACTTCATCCATCTCAAACTCCACCCTCCCCTCCCTCCCTCCCTCCCTCCCTCCCTCCCCTCCCTTCCTTCCTACATCTCCTCCACCCCCGGGCCAGGCTTGAACCATCGGTTGGGACCTGGTTCCTGCTAAATATTTCTCACGGCCGTCATGAATATTTATGTGTTCCCGTCAGGAACAGGAAGCCTGATTCAGACCGTCACGTGGTCACTACTGGCGGTGGCAGGAAGCGGAGCCAGCGAAGATGGATTCCTGCGCACACATGTTGGATGGGTTCAGTGGCGTTCAGGAGACCGAGAAAGACAAAAAAAAAACCCAATCATGAAATCAAAATTCTTCCCTTCATGCTATTTATTCGCTTATTGTTCATTTATTTATTCTGATTTCACTCCTCTGTAGAGAAAAAGCCTGTAAATGTCTCATGCACATATTTCTCTTGGTGCATGGATGCTTTTCGCTGTAAGTTCAGGTGCCTCAGGCCCGTGTGTTACAGTACCGTAGATGTGTCTTCCACTGTCCCGGTAGGTTTGGACTTTAGGTTTACAGCCTTAGCTGCTTACCTGGAGGCCGAAATCGGCAGAATACTGCAGACGGGCAAAAAACTGTACACAAAATAAAAAAGAACATTGGCACACATTCCTAAACACCGTTCAGGGTTTATTCAAAGTGTATTCATGACGACACACCGAGGAAATTAACCAGAGAATTCAGTCGAACGCTGACCCCCACCCCCCCGGCTGATCCGGGGCGACGCAGCCAACCATGCCATGCCTTGCCCGTGTCGCAGACGGGATGTGGACGCGAATTGTTCCAGGGTTGGTGAATGGTTGGCTTTGAAGAATTGGTGAATAGCTCGCTTTGGGGGCTTTCACACACCTCCACATATACAGTACAGTGTCGCTACTTGTTCCGGACGCATCTTTGTGAACCGTCGGCGCCGTCCTGCCCGGCCGGCGCGCTCACATCCACTCATTATTTTTATGCCTGAAAAGGTCAGTGTGCCTGAAGACCGTCTGCCTCCTGTCTGATTCATCCCATAAAGAGTTGAGAGGGCTAACGAGGCCTTTCCAAAGGGTTAATGGAATCCGCGGTAAAACATTGGGAAATTCAAGAGTCGGGCTGACCGCACCTTCGCCCACAATGAATCATGAATTCGCTCCGACAAGTCAAGCCACTGAATATAAAACTTCAATCATTGTCAGGTTGTTTGAGGGGAGCATGCGAAAGAACCTGGATTCAATATTTCGTTTTTTTGTTTTTTTTGGTTTTGTTTTCCGTTAATTGCTTTCACGCGGTGGGAGGCGTCACGAGCCGAATCCTCTGTTTTGACGGCTGTAGGTTTGACCCTAATTATTCCCTCTCCTTCATTCGGTCATTTCGCCGGCGCCTCATGCAGAAAACTACTTTCCAATTGATAATGACTTCCGTCTCAACGCTGCCAAGCAGAATCGGAATCTGCCGTGCTGGTTTTCATGCTTCCATATTTTGGTTCCATGGAGGAAGATGAAGCGTCCCCGAGGACGGACGTGTTCAGCGGTCGCGGGCGACAGCTTCCGGAAAACAAAAAGAAAATTCCAATAAAAGACGCGCGGAGGCTCGGCGCAAACAACTAAGAATTAAGGATTGTTCTTTCAGTAGCTCTCTGCCAATAATACTGTATTTATTGTCTTTGTCCTTTCTCTGGGGACATTTATTTGGCTTTTCCTCCACACCCTTTCCCCTTTTGATGTAATAAATATAGTGTGTGATCACTAACGTCACACCAGCACATTAAATCAGAGCCTCGTCGCATTTCCTCTCATTTGCATGTTACGTTTGTACGTTATTTTCCTGTTCCTGCTAAATGACATTTTCCATTGTCTTCAAGGATGCCGCCAGTGACCAGTTAAATATTGTTGCCGCTTTCACTGTGGGATTTCAAAGTGTCCCACAGTGACACATCATAGCCATTCAGACTGACGGAGGAATTAAAAAGATGGCTAATGGTCACGGACCATTAGCTTTTGGGGCCAACACAGACCTTTGGCACATCAGTGGAGCTTCCTGGTGGTCGATCACAGCTGCACGGTTAATAAATGTTTGCGCTGATGGTGGGTAATTTATGTCTAATAGTGGGTTTGCACAAATGAAAGATCTATGCTCGACAGGTGATCGCTTGAAGAGAGAAGAACAGAGCCGGCATGCCCGCCGTGTTCCCCAGACTCAGTGTTTTCCACACCACTGCCTGTAGGCAATTCACTGCACACGGGTGGAGCTCCCCTGCGTAATATGGATGTTTTGTGTCATGGGAATATCGGCGTCTACTATCGAGAGGAAAAGGGAGATGATGGCGTTCCTTAACTCTGGAATCAGGTGCAGATCCTTGCAGATGTTAGTCAGAATATCTACGTATATGAGCAACATTATCATTGTATAGATAATCAGCACCGGACATTCTAAATCCTTCCGTCCATTTTCCTAAACCACTTTCGTAGTGGGGGTGTGGGGGCTGGAGCCTGGACAGATTCTGCTCAGCCGCCAGGCGATGGAGGGTGTCCGATCAGTCCAACCTGTAGAGGAAACGCAGAGAAATACACATAAAGCCCGGAACCCTTAGAACGGACCCAACTCACAACGGGGGCAGTGGCTCAGGAGGTAGAGGGGGTCGGAAGATTGCCGGTTTGAACCCCGGCACTCCTCCTGGTAGCATGCTGAAGGGTCCTTGAGCAAGACACTTAACACCCTCCCTGGTCCCCGGGCGCCGCTTCGTGGCAGCTGCTCCGGGCTACGTCGGATACTAGGATGGGTGTGTGGTGTCGGGGTGGTGTGGTTTGAGCAGTCACACCTGACCTGGGCCTAGGTAATTGGGGACCCAGGATCAGAGTGGCTGCATACCTGTTGCTCGTTGGTTGGTCTAATGAGCAACAGGTCAAAACCCCCATCCTCACACACACTCAGGAGAGAGGAGCCCTGTCATGACCTGTGTCCATCTGCTCCGGGGCTTGTTCTATCAAGCCCCATCTCCACAATAAAAGTGTGTGTTTTCTACACCCTGTCTTCTGTGTCTCTATGCCCGAGGTCCCTGAACATGGCACTTGGGTGGCGCGTGGTAGGCGAAACTGCAACAGGGTGAATGCGGAGGGCTGATTTCCTCAACAGGGATTCATGAAGTATACAGAATTCAACACATTATGAACCCTTTAACACTGAAATAGAAACAAAATGCTATTCATTCATGATTTATGCCTTCATTGACAGGTGGTGTGCTTTTAACCTTTTTTTCATAAAATGCTATTCATTCATGATTTATGCCTTTATTGACTGGTGGTGCGCTTTTAAAATGTTATCTGTTTTAGTGTTTACTCTTCAGGCAAATTGACCTGTGACCGTGGGGGCTTTGTTGATATTTTAGTTGACGATGGATTGTCAAATAAATAATCGTGATTATGTATTTAACTATATGCCACTTTGATGGCAGCATAAAATTAAACTTGTAAAATACATTTCTACTTGTTGCAGAAGAGCCATTTATTGACAATGAACATCAGAACATAAAGATTTAGGTAGACAGTTAATTTCCCTCAACCCAAATGTGGAAATGAACCTCATATTCACGGCAATGCTTCTAACAATAGTTTCAAACTCCCGCTCAAATAACTGCAATCAGGCGGTTTAACTTGAAGCCGGATGCATATTTGTGTGTACGGAGGCAAATAACAAAACAATGTTGTCTGAAAGGAGCTAAAGGTCTGTTCTTGTTCTCCCTTCCATTTTCCGCATTGCAGATCAGTCAGATGCTGGGAAACGAGATCAAGTTTTCCGTGCGTGAGCCTTTTGGGCTGAGGTGAGATGCGCCGTCACTCAATTCACCCGAGCATCGCCAGCGCAGCGCTGCAAACTGTGGGGAGGGTTCCCCTCGGGCGCCCTAATAGTCACCTCTCTCTCTCTCTCTCTCTCTCTCTCTCTCTGTAGGTTATGGATCTTCATTTCAGCAGTGACATTCACAGTCATGGCCCTGATGGTACGTAGTGGCTTGCGCATTTTAGCTTAGCCTTGTTGCAGTTAAAAGGCTCCTTTTAGACACAGAATCTTGTTCTGCAGCTTTATCTCAGCGTAGCTGCTGCAGCTTACTTTCTTAGAGGATCGTTCTGTAAGAAGGGTTCATTATGTGTCCGTCCACCTTAAGGCTCAGTGTTCTCACTGTACGGGGCCGCACCACATGCAGCAGCTGGCTCACAGAAAGACCTTGTCCTCTGGAAACGCTGCTGTATTTTAGAGACAAGACAACAGTTTTAAGGCGGGTCGGGGTGAACAAAATGCCAGTGTTGTGGTGCGTGACAGCGTTGTGGTGTGCTCTCTCCCTCCTCCCCCAACACAGGCGCTGGTGTTTCCAAACCAGCTCTACGAGGTTGCGTTCGAGGAGGAGCTCTCCACGACAAGCATCTCGGTCCGTCTCTATGGAGGAGCGGTGCTCAGTGAGTCCTGCACTGATTAAATGCATTGCCACTTGTATACACACATATACACACTTGTGCACATGCTCCCATACGGTGTAATCACAAAATAATATGCAAGGAGCCAGCCTGCAATTTGAGCTTATTCATGTGGAGCTGCATCACAGCCTTTGTCAATTTGCATGCATAAGCACTGATGGTTTACATATACGCCAATCAGCCACATTAAGGCCGCCTGCCTAATATTGTGTAGCTCCCCCTTGTGCCGCCAAAACAGCTCTGACCCGTCGAGGCATGGACTCCACAAGACCTCTGAAGGTGTCCTGTGGTATCTGCCACCAAGACGTTAGCAGCAGATCCTTTAGGTCCTGGAAGTGGTGAGGTGAACCCCCCATGGATCGGGCTTGTTGTTCTAGCACATCCCACAGAAGCTCGATGGGATTGAGATCTGGGGAATTTGGAGGCCAAGTCAACACCTTGAAGTCTTTGTCATGTTCATCAAACCATTCCTGAAAATCTTTTGCAGTGTGGCATGGCGCATTATCCTGCTGAAAGAGGCCACTGCCTTCAGGGATGTCCTCAATACCGTTGCCATAAAGGAGTGTACTTGGTCTGGAACAATGTTTAGGAAGGTAGTACGTGTCAAAGTAACATCCACATGAATGCCAGGTCCCAAGGTTTCCCAGCAAAACATTGCCCAGAGAATCATACTGCTACTTACTGCTACCTACTTCCCATTGTGCATCCTGGTGCCATCTCTTCCCCAGGTTAACGACGCACATGCACCCGATCCTCCACATGATGGACATGATGGAACCACAAGAAAACACGATTCATCAGACCAGGCCACCTTCTTCCATTGCTACATGGTCCAGTTCTGACACTCACGTGCCCATTGTCCCGGCTTTGGCAGTGGACAGGGGTCATCATGGTTACACTGACCGGTCCCATACGCCGCAAGCTGTGATGCACTGTGTGTTCTGACACCTTTCTATCATAGCAGCATTAACTTTTTCACCAGTTTGTGCTACAGTAGTTCTTCTGTGCGATCGGACCAGACAGGCTAGACTTCACTCCCCACGCGCATCAATGAGCCTTGGGCGCCCATGACCCAGTCGCTGGTTCACCGGTTGTTCTTCCTTGGACCACTTCTGGTAGGTACTAACCACTGCATACCGGGAACACCCCACATGACCTGCCGTTTTGGAGATGCTCTGACCCAGTCGTCTAGCCATCACAATTTGGCCCTTGTCAAAGTGGCTCAGATCCCTCCACTTGCCCATTTTTCCTGCTTCCCACACATCAACTTCAAGAACTGACTGTTCACTTGCTGCCTTATACAGTATATCCCACCCCTTGGCTGGTGCCACTGGAACGAGATGAGCAATGTTATTCACTTCACCTGTCAGTGGTTTTAATGTTGTGGCTGATCGATGTATATTTCGTACAGTATACCATAGCCAGTGTTTGGCTTGTTACTCAATTTTTTTAATAAATACTCGTTACTCTTTTCAAAAGTAATATTACTTTACTTATTACTCCCGGCCAACAGTAATTTATTACACTAATAGTTATATTACTTTCCGTTACATCCGACAAAATTGGTTATTGCATCGTTTCTCCTCAAAATTCAGACTTTGTATGTGGCCTCTGTGTGAATGTCAGGGAAATCGCTGGTAAGTGCAGCAAACGCTTCGACTACTGACTCTACCTGTGTCTTCTACATGTACTGAAACTAAAACACTCCCCTTACGTAGTCGCGGCACGGTAGCAGACGGACAAATCTTGTAATAATCCATGACCCATCCAATGAGTAATTTCCCGAAGCGCCATGTTCCCTCAGATCACGCCATGTATCTGTCATGATGTACAGCAGATAATGTACAGCAGATATACCCCATGAGACCAAATGATAACAATGATCCCTCCCATCACGGATATAAACTCAAAATGCGGAAAAAGGTTGTAACAAGTCTTTTTTGGGTGGGTAACTGTAATATTATTACTGAACTATTATTTATAATTTGTTGCACTGCTTGTTACTAGGAAAAGTATGATTATCATTGTAACGCGTTACTGCCCAACACTGACCTTTGCATTCTTATAAATAAAGGCTTCTCAAAGTAGGATTTTGAAACAGTTCTCGCTGTGGAACTGTGTAAACTGAGAGCGTCGCAGGGGCAGAGAGCAATCACCCAGAATAAACATAGCGGTGGTGCAGCCTGTGGATTTATCTCAGTCGTGTAGTGACCGTGGGGGGCTGCGGATCAGTGTGTGGGAGAGCTGGTGCTAAATGACTCTGCATTGACACCCTCTGTGCTGCTAAAGTCATCTAATTACACATTATTTGAGGTTTTTCTCTGAACTGCCATTCCCACCGACGGCGGACTATAGAGGCTCGTGAATGCCAGGCGATTGTTTATTACCTCCCTGCTTCGCTCCTTCAGGGGAAGAAATTGTATTGGAGACTAAGGGCGATTATTTAAATGGCCTTGGTCTTCCAGGGGGAACGGGAAGGTTTGTGAGTCAGACAATCATACAATGCTTACAGTTGGCGATGGGTCCGTTAAGAGGAGGAAGTTGAGTGCGACGGAGATGCTTCTTTGACAGGAAAATGAGGAGGAGGAGAGCGGGCTTCGGAAAGAGACGCCAGGCAGTCACCCTGTGTCCTTTATTGACGGCTTCGCCACCTCCCTCAGCTGACATTCACATGCACATATTAACCAGAATGAGGTGAATAATATGTATACGATTATATAATTATAGAACCCAGAATCGCGATTTTTGTGGCGCCGCCCCTTGCGGTCAAATAAACCTCTTGATCTTGAATCTTGAATATTTTGATTCAGGCGTTACATGTGTTATGCGTTATTTGGATTACTTGGACCAACCCAGTTTACAGGCTCATTCCTCAGCCAAAATATCCAGCCCTGGTTTGGAGTGGGGGAAGACTTCCCTGAAACCGTCACCGTTTTGTGAATTTAAAAGATGCTCAGCTCCCTTCACCTGATTGAGTATGAACGGCGTTTCATCATCACTCCAAACGTGCGGATTCCTGCTGCTCTGGTTCTATTATTTCCTGCTTAAATGCACGTGTTGTGAATCAAAATGAACGCGCCAGGAACGGCTCTCAAATTAGGTGCCAGGGTTCAGATACATACGATCGAATAATCATCAAAATATGCTCTGAGCTTTATTGAGATCAGAAATTACGAATAAGGAGGTTTACATGACAGTTGCCATATTCAGAATATTGCCTTATTAAGAATATTGTATATCAGAATATACAATTGTATTGTGCATGGTAACAAACGTGCGTGTTGGTAACAAAGAGGCAGAAACATTGTCGGTACAAAATGACAGTTCAGTTCCAATCGGCTGAGAACTAAAGGATCAGCCTTTCATTCCCGTCTCGATAAATCACCTCATACTGTAGCTTTGTGAATCTCAACAAAACATGAACTTTTACTGGGGAAAAAAAACTCCAAACAACACAAAACTACACGTCACGATAAAGCCCAAGCTGTGAAGCTCCGTGGAAACAACACGGTCGACACTAAACCAATCTTCCAATCTCCTGCGGCCAAAAAAAGATCGTCCCTTTTTATTGTAAATGTCAGTGAAATTCTTAACTGGAGGATAGTGTGATGTCTCTCAAGATGGGGATGGGGAGGTGGGGTGGAGAGGGTGGAGAGGGTGGGGGGGGTGGGGGGCGGTGGGGGTGGTCTCTTCTGCCACACAGATGGAATCTGCAGGGGGAGGATAATCCCCTCCCACCTGTCAATGCCTGTTCCCGGAGCCTTGATAGGTAACCTGTGTGGGAGGAAAAGACGGAATAAAATGAACATGTGAGGAGGGTAATCCTCCGGCAGCACTCTGTCACACTAAACGAGCCACTGGGAAAAAAAACAAAAACATTATTACAGTCGTATTACATCACGGTTTCAGGGCAAAAAAAAAAAAAAAAAGCGAGCCTTGTTTTGAACCTGGTTGTTCAAAACAAGGTTCAAAACAAGGCTCGCTATGAGTGCGAAATGGCCTCCTGTGCGTCAGTCTTCCTCTTGATTATCTCTGCTTCTGACTCGCTGCTCCCTGACCTTTCCAGGCCTGGCCCTCATCATGTGGAACGGACTCTACACCCCGGAGAAGGTCATCATCCAGTGGACCCTGCTCAGCGAAGCCTGCTACTTCGCCGTCCAGTTCCTAGGTAGATGAACCTCGCCAATGATTTACAGCCTCTGTGGGTTTGGGGCGTGGCTGGTCCAGTGTAATGGTTTGCCTTGGAGCGGCCGTTAATTTATTCATCGATTTTGCTTTGCTCTAATAGAAGATGCTTCCTTTGCCTCGATTTTAAACTAGTTGTGTTGCACACACCGATGGTCTGTGCTGAACCCTCACCAGAGTGTGTGACGTCTTTCTACTGCCCCCTTGTGGTCAGCATGGAGGAAAAACAGCGCTGCTTCATATTTAGTCTCACTCTTTGGCGGCGGTCATTCGGGGAAACCCAAACGCGTCCTCCCTCCGTGCAGAAGGTGACTTGGTCCCGGTGTTTCTGTGCTTTCAGTGACATCCATCACCCTGCTGGAGCTCGGCACCTTTCCCAACGCGGCCGTCCTGCTGCTGCTGAGCCGCGTGCTGTTCCTGGGGGTCACCCTGGCCTACTACCACCATCTGGGGCGCAGGTCAAAGAAGATCTGAGCGGGCCCCCCCCCCCGCCGCGGGACGTTGCTCGGGGAGGGAGACTTTTGGCCGCAGGTTACACGGAAAGGAGCGGAAGGTTCGGCGCGTCGATGTTCCCTCCCCGGGATGAGCTCCGCCCCCCCCTCTCCCCCCTCCTCCCTCCCCCCTCCAAGCCCAGGACCTCGAATATTCCCACTCCCAATGTTCAACAGGCGAGCTTTCACCGTCTCGCGGTTCACGCACGGCGACCACAGGATTCCACCCTCACTGCGATACCGAGCAACCGATTCTATGGAACGACGGTTCCCCGGACATGCTGCTCATGTTATGTGCGTGCCTGAGTGGAGTCGCTGTTTGTGTCCTTGTAGCTCCGGGGTCATTTCATTTGCAGCGCGCCCTCATTTGAATTTCCAGGCTGTTTTTTTTTTTTGTTTCGTTTTTTTTCCCCCCCCTCTCCCACACGAGGCTACGGGAATAGTTTTCCATCCCAGGTTCGGTATTTAGTGTGATGTGTTGGTGTGGACCGGGGGTCGTGCAGCAGCAACGCGTCGCACTTCACACTCGGGGTGGCCCAAGATATTTGTCCCTTTCTTTTAGACGGTGATGAAGTTTGTTTATTTCTCCGCGTTCGATAGTCACTGATGTGAAGCCTCGACAGCCGAGCTCAAACCTTACTCCGTCCCTAAAATGCCCCCTTGTCTAAAGAGGTGTCCGGTCTGATCGGCTTGGTTCATTGTAGGTAAATGAGCACGACTACTGTTATATATCAGCGTTCTGAATCGATGAAAGAACTCCTAAAAGTCAGTTTTCCTCTCTTTTTTTTAAAATCATATTCAGGCCTCCCTAAAAATCACAATTCAACCTGTAAAATAGCCCTTTGGGTCCCTGGGAGCGTCAGTCAATGGTTTCAACCGAAATAGCTGAGACAGAAACGTTTTGCGCATTGTCTTTCCACAGTGCACTTCCGCACTTCGACACAGAAACGGCCAGCGGCGAATTGTCCATTGCCGCACCTAACGTGCGCTCGCCGGCCGGCAAACCGTTGCAGGTGGGAGTTTACAGAACCGCGCAAACCCTCGGACAACTGCCCGCTGACCTCACAAGCCGAGCGCGTAGTTCCTGTAGCACCGATTTATTTAAAACAAAACAAAACAAAATATATAGATCTATATTATTCTTTTTTTTTTTTTACAGACAACATATCTTAAGCCTTGCCTTAAAACCTACGAAAAGGAACAGTCAGTACGGAGCGTCTCGTGTAAATATGTAAATAAAACATTTCCTACCATTTGGGGTTTTTTTTGTTTTTTTTTTGTTGTTTGTTTTTGTGGGGTTTTTTTTGGAGCAGAACAGGGAAATTGTTCACTATAAGTACAACGGTTTGCAATAGCTCATCTCTCTTGGAGCCATCTCGGGATGCTTGTGTTTGAAGTACCGCTTGTGTCTCTTTATACTGATTTAATTGACATGCGTATTTGGACGTCACACTCGTTGCCGAGTGCATGCCACGCGGTCCCGTGTACAGGGAGGTAGCAGACTCCGTAGCAGACCACACTATAATCAGCGTCCGGTGTTAGAATGACTGTAAATGTCGTGGCGGCGAATTAATCAATGGGACAGAAATAGAGGCGGTAGCAAAGCTTGCAGCGTGACGGCGTGATAAACTGATGATCTAGTGACTCTGCTGTTGCCAGTGTTTTCCCGCTGCGGGCGCCGTTATGTCCACTGGTGTTTATTTTTTATTTTATTTTATTTTTTACCTCCTTGTGTTTGGACAGACGCTGCCAGTCTACGTCTTGGATTATTAGAAACAAAACGCCGCAGTGTAAAGTCTTTTATCCCTCTCCGGCGCCTCCGATTTGACCCAGTTAGGAAGATTCTCTCCCGGGTGGAAGCTCGTTGCGTGGCCGTTGGACTGGGGGGGGGGGGGGGGGGCGCGGCGATCCCCGTGCCGCTGCTGACGTCCGTGTCCTTGCCCCAGAAAGGGAGTCGCCCCGGGCGCTCGGTTTGGCCGCGGTGCTGCGGTCGCCCCGCGCCTCCCCGCCGCCCGCCCCACGGCGTTCGGTCAGATCTGGGAACGCCGCGAAAAACACGGGTGGAGGCCTCCCGCGCTCCCGTAACGTAGTAATCATTCTGCGTGCCGGCGTTTAATTAGACGGGGCTCCTCCTGACTGACATATTGTGTCCCGACCTGCGGCTCTTCCCCCCGCGAGCGCCGTAATTACGAGTTCCAGAAGAAGAAGAAAAAAAAGAATCGCGCCAGGCCTCAAATCATGGACCCTAATGAAATGTTGAGAGGCGGGGGGGGGCAGGGAGCGGGTTATTTTTACCCCGCGATTTTATCCCGCCGATTTTATCCCGCCGCGAGGAAGGACGGCACCGAGGGCGGGAAGGGAGCCGCCACTCCGGCATCCTCTCGATTCGTTTTTCGAAAAACGTTGGGGTCGAATTTGACTTCGAGAGGAGGGGGAGGAGGAGAGCCGTTACAATAAATAAGCACAATCCACGTCCCCTTTTCTTAATGCACAAGCATGGCCTCTGACGCTCTCCCCGGGCTCCGGTGTGAATCCAGTCGGCGGCGTAACGGAGCGGGTTGTAGCATTAACGTGTGTGTGTTTTTCATGTATATACATGTCTTATATTGTACCTCAGAAAGGAATTGTTGTTGTTGTTATGGACTTCCAGCATTTCGTTTGAAATAAAGAGTATCACTGTTTGATCCGGAGTCTCCAAACGTGAGTTCACATGTTGCACGGTCTGTGTCTTTGCTGTTCCTGCCCCGACTCCAGCTTCCACCCCACCCCCGCGCACGCTGCGGTTCCCGCCCGAGCGAAAGGGTCGAGCTGGTCCCGCCGCGCCGGGGTTCACGCTCCGTCCAGACCTCTTCCCGTCGTCTGGACTCGGCCTGGCCGTCGGCCCGGAGTCTCGACAATTGAGGTTTCGGCCTCCACCGAAACCCCGGCTTCCCTGTCTTATTCGCCTTGCAAGCTCCGCGCCCCATCTGAATCAAATGGAGCGCCGATAACGCCGAGATCCCAACCACATCTGACTCCGCCGTTGATTACCACGGAGGCTGAAGCGCGGCTGGTAATAGAAATGACTGAGAATGAAATGTATCATTTGGATTGGCACCTGTTTAATTCTAGGTCAGGAAGCCATCGTGACCCCATTTTGGATTTGGCCTCAGTCTCACCTTTTCAGACGGGCAGACTGTTTAGTCTCAAATTCAACATTTCCTCGACATGGGCTCAGACTCATGCAGGGCCTGGATTCAGAGGCCGCCCTCGGCTTCCGTGAGAGCTGCAGGCGGCGTGATGCCACTCGGCAGCTGCAGATACCTCCATACATTCGCCTGCAGTTAAATTGCTCTCGGCAAAACAAAATAGTCAACCAAACCGGTATCGGTCCGACAGTGGAATTTATTTGTGCACACGTCTCGTCGGGCAGAAACTAAAGAGTTGTGTTGCGTAATCGTCCCCCTTGTTTGCTCTTTGCTGTTGGGATGAAATTAAACATGTCGGGATGTGGTGATCTGAGCGCCCCCGGGGATTAGGAAAGTGCTATCCCGTCGTTCGATTGATCCTAGCTCGTATCTGTTTTAAGCTTTGTGATTCCTCAACAAGTTTTTATTTGTTTAGGAACCGCACACACACTCACACACACACACAGGAAGGGAAAGCTCCCAGGTGTTTTTTAGACGTCTCAGCACGCTGTGTCCTGAATCCAAAGGTTTTTCTGAAACTGAACTTGTCTTTCATACTTTTACTCATTCAGCCTGGGCAGAGTAAAAGTGTGTGTGCGTGTGCGTGCATGCGTGTTCAACCCAAACACAGATAGAAATAAAAGTCTAAATATGTAAAGATTAACATTAGCATTATGAAACAATACTATACGGTCGACATGTGCTATAAACCAGGGGTTTGAAAACCTTGTTGCCGTGTGTACACCTTTTATCTGCGTTATTCACTCTCATGTGGTTTAATATTTCACCAAAAATCACAATCTACCAAATCATTCCAACACCATTGGTGAGGTAAAGTATATACTACTCACAAAAAGTTAGGGATATTTGGCTTTCGGGTGAAATTTCAGCATGAACCTAAAATGCACTATAACCTTTACAGGTGAACTTAATTTGACCTTCTCTAAACTTTTGAATGCACATGTCCAACTGTTCAATGTTTCAGTACTTTTTGCACAACTTGCTGTTCTCTAACAAGGAGCTGAACGGCAAAGTTCACAACAGGTGTTTGATCGATGAATCGACCAATACATTTCCTGGTTCAATTAGAATTGGTATTTAAACAGTCCTCTTCATCATGCTGTTCACATTTTGACATCATGAGACCAAGACGACACCTAACAATTGATCAACAGTACCTCGCCTTGCGAGGCTTCAAACAGGATGTTCTCAGAGGGAAGTGGCCACTGGGCTTAGAGTGTCACAGAGCGTCATCAGCAGATTGCAACAGAGATACCGAGAGACTGGAAGAGTCACACAAAGGCATAGAAGTGCACGTCCTTTGGCCACATCCCACACTGATGACCGCTTCATTGTGAACAGGGCCCTGCGGAACCGGATGATGAATGCCACTCAACTCCAGGCACATTTAAGGGAGGTGAGAGGCACCCAAGTGTCATGTCAGACCTTTCAAAACCGCTTACATCAGCGTGGTCTGCGTGCTAGACGACCTGCAAGGGTACCTGACCACACCACCAGGCACAGGCATCATCGTCTTGCATGGGCCAGGGGGCATTTACGCTGGAGGAGGGAACAGTGGCCTCAGTGCTGTTCTCTGATGAAAGTCGACACTGAGCAGAAATGATGCCGCCAACGATGTCGGAGACGTAAAGGAAAGCGCTACGCATCAGCCACTGTTGTCACCAGACATTTGGTGGTGGTGGTGTTACAGTGTGGGCAGGTGTGTCTAGTCAATACAGAACTGCCCTACACTTTGTGAATGGTACAGTGACAAGCCCATACTACCTGAATAACATCATTAATCCAGTCATTGTGCCCCTGCATGAACAACACAGGCCTAATTTCATCTTTATGGAAGACTGCTCCAGCCCATCGAGGTTGCATCATTAGGGAACGGCTGCTGGAGACTGGGGCACCTCAAATGGAGTGGCCTGCACTTTCTCCAGACCTGAATCCCATAGAAAACCTATGGGATCAGCTGAGTCGCCGTGCGCAGGCGCGCCCACGCCTCGCCGCCGGCGGGCGGCACCGCTTACACTCGCGCTGCGGAAGCACAGGACGGCGCACGTCTACGGCGGCTCTTCTCCCCAGAAACAGCCACGAAACGTGAGTATTTCTTCGTTTTAAGCTTGAATAACTCCACCCCAAAGAACAAAGCTTTTAAAGAGAGAGTCGAGCCACCACCCCCCTCCGAAGCGGCGAGGCTGTGGGGGAACTTTTTGGACTAAGAGCCCGTGAAGGAGAAACACTTGCGTGATTGTTTGCGACGGCGTCCCGGTTCGACCCGAACGGGTTCGGTTCCCAACATCACAACCCCGGCGTCTGGTCAGAGACCCAGCCTCCCGGGGCCGGACTCTCTACCTCCTCTGCCCGTTGAACGGGGAGAGTCTTGCTATGTTATGTCCGTAGATGTTTCACTTTCGGGGTTCGCGAGCTGGGGCGACGACCGGTTCGATTCGAAGCGATCGCTGCACGCAGATCGAATCACGCCGACGTAGTATCCCCGCGGTGGAAGAACCCGCTCAGACCTTCTCCTGAATCAAAGGTTCAAATACCCTGACACACAATTGATGAGGTCGAAGTACCACATTGACGTTTCTATGTAAGTGGCGCGTGTCAGTATCTGCTATGAAATGTGCTTAAAATAATAAACATAAAAGTACTTGTCATATCCAGTGACAGATGTGTGGTATAGGTTTTAACAGTAACCGGCATTGTGACAGGGTCCCGAATCGGGGATCGACCACCACTAGTGTGTGGGGAAGGCGGGATTGAGGCGCGTGTCTTTTCATCCGCCCCGGTGCCCGGTGCCCGGTGCCCGGTGCCCGGTGCCCGGTGCCCGGTGCCCGGTGCCCGGTGTTTGTTTGTGCACACAGTGCAATAGCGTGACAACGTAGTAACAGGTTGAGACGTTGAGCGTTAATCTGCGTACCTTTGTGCTGTTCCACACTTTAACAATCTAAAATTCACAATTTGATAGATCCACTGCTTAATTTTTATGATTTTTTTTTTCTTTTTCTTTGGCTTGCTTATATATAACTATAAATCCAGATTATGATAAGTAAAGTAACATTATTGTTCGAAATGTAGTACAGTACAAAGTATAGATATCTGCCTTGAAATGTAGTAAAAGTTCAAAGTCTGTAGCTAGTACATGAACAAATGTACTTCAGTACAATTTTCCACCACTGCTTATATGTGAGCGGTGATGTGGTTTTAAGGGCTTAAGTACCACCACCCCGGTGTGGGCCGGTCCCATGCCGGGTAAAGGCCTCGCAGATGTTTATATGGATCACGTGAATGGATATTGGGGCATATGGGTGTCGTTGCTTTGCTGCTGTGAACTTATAGAGTTCCATTTTTTTTGGCACAGTGCCTTTTATTTGGTGCACAAAGGGGCTGTGGTTGGTGGGTCTTGGGCTGGTCCCCTATCTCATGGCGATCCCCTTCCAAACCCACCTTTTATGCAGTAAACAGACATTGGATTCTACCAAATGTTAGTGTTTGCCCAACACATTTGGTAGCTGGAACACGCAATACCAAACCTCAGGCAGGAAAATTTGGCAAAGAAGGAAAGAACTGTTTTATGAAGTAATGAAATTTGGAAAGTTGTTTCTCCTTTTTTTCAGGACTTCTGATTTCGACTTTTTTTTTTTTTTTTTTTTGCATGCACATTATGTCCTAAACTTGATGACAGCCTAGGGCCTTGCTGTCCTCCAAATTGAGAAGTTCACAACAACCTGTTTGACAGTATAATGACTGTCAGCGATTTCTCTTATACTTTCGGTTGGCGGCATACAGATTTAAAAAAAAAAAAAAAAAAAAAAAAAAAATATATATATATATATATATATATATATATATATATATATATATATATATATATATATATATATATATATATATAGTATCTAAGATTTAGCCGCACTTCTTGTTTCTCTGTTATACTCACACGCATGGGAGGTCCAGTCTAAGTCTCTCTCTTAGCCTACTCATTAAATGCTCTTGCTGTAAACTCAACTATTATTAGACCAGCTGTCCTCAGCGTTTATCTCGACACATCTGGCAGTTTGTTTTGATGAAATGGTTTCAAATATCATCGGCGTATTGTTGTTTTCGGGTAAACATTCACATTCATTCAGTGACTATCGATGCACAAATGAGCTTAAGCAGGCCTAAATCCACATGCGCCTGCTGCTCACAATCTAGATATGAAGACATGCAATCTCCTTTAAAGATTATCTACTTTGCGGGGATATGTGCTATATAGTTTAGGCCTTTTAGTTTAGGGTTCTGAAAACATGATATTGTTTTGTTGTTTATATGGTCCAATTAATGCAAAGGCTTGTTGTTTAGTAACATGGTAACTAAGGAGCAGGAACGTAAGCCCTATGCTAAAGATTGTGGAGTGTGCATACAGCTTAAAAGCAGAGGCGCCTTGTTAAACAAATAACTCATGGCTGTGCTTCTCAATGTATTTTTTTGTCAAGCTTTGTGTATTGTTTACACAGCTATTCACCTATGGTTAATATATAGGACATAATTATGAGAAGATGTTGGACGGCGCTGGGCACAAGTCATATGTTAACTACTGCAAAGCGGGGTCCACCTGAGGTTATCAGTAATTGAACTGCAGTCAGTGTGTCCGTCTTTAGTTGCAACTCTATTTACGTTGTGAACTGATGGATGAATATATAAAATCATATTTTATTATACAAAATATTTTATAGTATGAAATATAACTATCTGTGTTTGTGAACAATGTTGAAATTATTTCTTAAAATGTATGTGATGCAGTGCTAACTAAAAATAAGTAAATAAGAGGTGTATTATTAAAAATCATTTGGAATTTAATTTCACATTGTCCACAGAGCACATGTTATGGTGAGATGGTAATTGTTAATTATTTCCATACCTTTCAATTAATTTCTCAGTGGATTTATTTTTCTTTCCAAATAATAATAATTTGAAAATCATTTTCAAGTCTCATGTAAGCGTCTCTAAGTGATCTGCTGGCCTTCCGTCCCTAAATTTCAGTTGGGTTTGGATATGATGCAAAGAGAATAGCTTGACATCTGATACATTGGGAGTTGTCCTGGTAGGTTATTTTCAGACTCTTCAAATAACCACAATCACTGGTTCTGTTTTCTCAGAGCTTGCAGTAAAGCAGGAAAAAAAAAAAAAAAAAAAAAAAAAAGTATTTTGGCTCCCCGGAACACAGGCTGAATCTTGCTTTCAAGAGCATTTCGGTTCCAGGCAGCATGTATTTGGATTTTATCTGGATTTTGGTGTTACTTTACAGGAACAACTCTCAGCATTGGGTCTGTTGTTGCCTATGCTGCTTGCCCTGATTCACAACGATACAGACGCCGTTGTGCATTCTTACCGTGTTCATCATTAAATGAGATGAGTTTAACAGGTGAACTGATCATAGCAAAGCAATGTCACCAACATCTGTTGCTCTTATTGACATCTGTTGGCATAGTTAAGCCTGGGGCAAAGAACTGCTAGCCACTGTTAACTTGTTAGACGATGTGATTCACGATATTGTTCTGTTATGTGGTTTTATGACATCAGGCAGACCTACAGAAGTGAAGCTTGCTCTGGGTTTTGTACATATATTCTCCTTTTATAGGCTTTAAATACTTAATAAAAGAGTCTGTTAAACATTATATTTATTGTTATTTGCCTGGCAGGCTCAGTAAAATCAGTTGCTACCTTGTGTGACTCTTATTTAGTTGTTTTTCTCTTCTTTTCGATCATCTGATTGTGTGAAGAAGAAGCCACACTGTCTCTAGATCACCACACCGCCGTATTGCCCTCAGGTAGTCCGCTTTCCAATTTCACTCCTCAAGGTGGTTGCGCTTGTTAAGTGGGGCAGATACGTTGTAAGCTTTGTTCTTTGTGTATCTAATGCGGTATTCTGAACACGCTGTGGTTAGCATGGTTATTTAAGACCGGGGCAGTGCTGTATAATAAACGGACTAACTGAATCATTCTGATGTTGATGGTGCCTTGAACAGTTGCACTGTTTAAAGCGTAAACACTGTATACAGCCAAAGTGTTTGGCTGTTTACAACATGTTCCGTACCTCGATTTGTCCATTTACTGCCACCCACTTTACCAGTAGCTTCTGCAATCACTGTGTGGAAAACTAAGACTTTCCTTTTTTGACCACTCTCCATTGACTTTCATTGCTTTCACAATTAGACTTCTCATGCAAGTATAAATGTAATATGACTCGTCGTGCAATGTAGGCTATCCATTGTCAATGAACAGACCGTTCTCACTCACTTCACTAATTAAGTACTTCATAGCTTATCAACACATCTTAACGCGTCCCGCATGTTTTTTTTAATTTTATCTGCTTCATAATTCAGTCAGAAATATGATCGAAACTCAGCGGAAGTCACGGAAAAATGGGGGGAAAAAGACAATCTTTGTTCTCCACACAGCGACCACAGTAGCTTCTGTTATAGTGAGTGTCAGCATGTGGACTTACTGTACAGTATATCGAGGTAAGAAACACATGCAGTTTCACAAAATGTCCACATTGCTTTAGTCACTATTGTGACTGTGAGGTTTGGATACCTACAGGCATGGTTGTTTTTCTCTCACTGTTGTTGGGCTTGTTCTTCCTCCGCCTGAGTCAATATTTTATCGTATTAATAATCTTTATTTGTAAAGCACCTTTCATGCATGACATGTAACTCAAAGTGCTTTACAATAGAATAATTTAAAGTTTGAAATACATTAAAAACAGGGTACGAGTAAGCATAAAATGAAAAATCTAACAAGCAAAATGCATTTAATAAAAAGGGTGAATTTGAAGGATCACGATTGTTCCGCCACAAATTGTTTTCCTTATTTCAATGAAATCTTGGGATTTTACAGCCATGACTCATAACAACAACGAGCTTGTTAAATACAGCGATCGAGAAGAACACCTTTTTCTTTCGTCGTCCTACCTCAGAGGAGAGAAGAGGAACCACACACACGTTACACTAGTCACACGCACTAGTCTTCTTCCATGCGTTAGCAGCCTGGCCCTTCAATTGTCCCTAACGATTCTGGAAAAAAAACAAAACAGTATTTCCCAAGATCATACTCAGTGATCTTCTAACATGGGTCGTGATGCCAACGCAAGCATCACTATAGTCGTCACTTCTACTTGACACAAAGTTTTTAAGACTAACACCTTCTTCCGTGGGATAGCGCCCATGGAAAATCCATCTGTTTTCTCGAACTGAGCGGCAACACATTGCTAGTAGACATTCTCTGTGTACCTCACTAATATCTTTCAGTTGTGCGTGATATATCAAACCACCGGCCTCGATCGGGAATCACATGCTTTTACTTTGTGGTTTTCGGTTTATGCAATATTTGGCTTTTTGAGCCAAGAGGTTGCCCAAGATGTCTCCATTGGGAAAATAGAGCGTGGCAGAGAATTTGTTGTCATGGAAACACATGCGAACAAATTGGAGGAATTCCCCCCATAGACACCCCCCCCCCCCCCCCCCCCAGTAGACGCAGCAACCGCGTTGCATTGTCATGTGATGTCACAGACAACTCGACGGCGTTAAAACGCAAGAAACTGCTGCCAAGTTTACAACAAAGAAGCAGAGGGCACATACTGTACATACACATACTTGTACGTACACACACAGGGCCACCGCACTTTTCCAATTTCATCAGGAATTGTCTACTTTGCCCACTAACTAACTCTTTATGTCACTCTCTTCCAGAACGGTAACCATGGGAAAGGGATGCATTTCAGCCACCAAGTACTTTCTCTTCCTCTTCAACCTCCTGTTCTTCGTAAGTGAACCTTTCTGTTTCAGTGAAAATTCCTTTACTACCTGATAATATTTTACATGCTCATACGCTCGGGCTGGACAATAAGAGGATCTGGATAATTTTCACGATAAAGTCTTCCACGATAACTTTGATACATTCCTGAGGTTTATTATTTAAGTCTGTTTACCTCTACTGTACCTCGAAAGACATGACACAAACAGCAGATTGTACAGCAGAGAAACAACCATCTACACCAACAGTCAATCGTCTGACCAGTGTTGGGGCCCAGGTGCGCAGTGGCTTCCTCCACTCTCACCCCGACCGTGGCGCTCTCTGGCCGGGCCGGGCGCAGCACTCGGCCTCCTCCCAACCCGAGCCCGGCGCGGTCCCCATCCCCGCAAAAGGAGAGCGATTAAAGAATCCGCCATTTTCAGTGAGATCTGGTCTGACATGGTTGGAGAGCGTCCCTCGGTCCACTCCAAACGACCCACATACGTATAATCAGAGCGGAGATTCGGTAACTTTTCGGACTGTTCTCAGACGACAATGATGATTATATTATATATTTAAATGTATATAATATATATTTATTTATTTTTTGTCTCTTTTTTTGTTTCCATATTATTTTTATTAAATTGATTCAGTGTTTAATGTAAAGCCATGAGAATGGACTCAATAAATAATAATAATATAACAATACTCAATAAATTGAGTATTATTATAACTAGTACATGCCTGTTTGAAATTGGCAGTTTACCAAAATGTAAGGACAGCTTGCAATAAAAAATGAGCACCAAAATATAGGCATATTAGAACTTCAGGAGAATCAGTAGTAACATCGCCTTCATGTGGACTGCCGGGCGCTCTGCTCGCCGTGAAGGGGAGGATTCATCTTGCGTGCGTGTGTGACATTGAAGGCTGCTCAGTCGCTCGCCCGACACTCGGCTCGCATCTCCTGCGCTTCCTCTTGTGCATGCTGGCCTTCACATATTGGATGATGATTTCACAAACTGCCCTGCTAAGTGGAATTGGATGATGTCACAAAGCACCCCAGCTGCACAGAGCGGCTTGCTGTTTGCTTGTTTATTCAAAGTTTATTAAAATTACACGTGTCGTGTGTCCAAATTGCACCCTAACCCTGGATTTCCAGCAATACACCCGCCAAGTGCAAAGCAGATCGGATCAACGCTTGTCAAGATAATCGAAGGACATACATACATAAATACATACATAGATTCCTAGAATTATAGACAGATTAAATATATATTGTGATAATTATTAAAATCGATCAATATAAAAAGAACATATTGTGATAACGTGTGATAATAATATGCGCATTTCATCTTGTATACTATTATTCAAGTAAGAACGTTGTGCAATGCAGGGTTTCAGGCAATAAGGATGGCAGGATTGAACAGGCAGGATTGAACAGGCAGGATTGAACAGGCCAGTTGATTGGATCGATCCAATCGCGACGCGACACGGTTTTTCAGTGGGTGGAGCCACCCTCCTCAGGCCTATGGCGTTTGAACATGGATTGCGGGTTTGTATTTACTCCGTAACGTATCAGTCCACCAAAATCTGTTTCCGAACAAATTTGAGGCGAGAAATAAGCAATCCAGTTGCTGAATCTTCACTCATATGAGATCTACAAGGGCTAATGTAATAGTAAAGTAAAAAAAACTTTATTTCCACTTTGGTTGACGTTCTCCAAGTTTGTAGTACACGGACGGGGACTCTCGCACGCGGGGATTTTTTTGTTTCATGTTAAACGTCGGAAAATAGAAACAAATAAAATAAGTACATCTACAATAAAAACACAGAATTGTTTTTATTGGTTTGTTTGATCTCTTGAAATTGTCATCCGCTGTGCATAGCGGATGACCATTTAAAGAGATCCGTGACCAGCTGACATCAGCTCATGCAGAGAGTAGAAAAAAAACCTTTGAAAACCAAGCATTCAGAGCGGGCGGAAGCCTGACCTTCTGCTCACATATTACTTTGTCATGAGTTTACCTCATAATTTTACATTTTTGCTACGGCAACATCTCACATTGCAACGTTATTTATGACAGATAATAAGGAAAAGCATAAAAACTTCCCTTAAAAAAAAAAAAAAAAAAAAAAAAAAGTTTTTGATTAAAATCTCATAACTACGACTACAACCTTCAAGCAAACATTCTGTGGGCAGAAATAAATGACAATCTACTGTATTTTTTTAAGGCAATTTCCATCTATCCTGTTGAACATAAACAAAGTCAAGTTTAAACTTTTAATACAATACATTTTTATCAGTTTAATCAAATCTTTTCACTGTTCAGCATCGCCCTTTTTGTAAGTGAAAGTAACAGTGCGGCGAACGGAGCACTAAACTACTGGTGTTGTCTGGCCAGTAGGAAAAAATCATTATTGTTGAGGACTTGGTGCCATAGAGCGAGCGGCAGCCGTAGCGAGGAAATACCTGTGCGACTGTGCCGAAGGGCCATTCAACGTTTTGTCCTCAATTCGTAGCAAAACCAGATGGCTTTTATTTATTTAATCCTTCCTCACTCCAGTAGACACAACACACGGTCCAGGAGTTGAGTTAACTTCAGATGCTCCAGAAACTGACTGAGCTGCTCTTTTTTTTTTTTTTTTTTTTTTTTTTTTCCTCTTTACCCTCAATGTCCAGAGTCTACAGCAGTTAACCTGACACAGACAGACCGTTTGATGTGAACACTAGTCTGGTGTCTAATGGGAAGCACGTGTGGAGGGTCTGCACATGTGTTTGTCCATTTGTTTCATGTGCCCTTATTAGTGTGCGTGTCTGTGTGTGTGGATGGACTAGTTGACGCTGAGAGCAACCAGGAAGTGGGTTAATGATGGTTAATAAGAACTTGGCAGGCCTTGCGAATGAAGAACTTAAAGCAAGAGTTCTAATTACTACTGCGGGCGGGGGAGGTTCAAGGGAGCTTCGGTGAATCAGTGAACTCTCTCATCTTTCGATTTAGCCCTGAGCACAGCGACCCACGCCCTCTCAACAAGCAACCCTCTAAAGTGCACGTAAGCATTATGCCTCATAACTTTATTGGGTATAGTAGGGCTAAAACAGTCCTCTTGGCGAGAGGTCTGAAGATGTGATGACTTCTATCTAAGACGTCGCATTTCCTACAGTTGCCGTACAGGAACACCTGTGTTCTGAAATCAAAGATTGAACTCTGATGAGAGAGGAGCACCAGCAAACATCACTGTCAGTTCACTCAATGTAAACTGTATTCATGACAGTACAACAAGGAAATGAACCAGCACACCAAATGTCTGATTAACCTTGTCATACTGTGTGTGGAGCAAAAAAACGTTGACGACGGCTCAATGTTTTGGGCTGGTGACCACCATTGGGTGCTTGCAAACACAGCGAGATGCAAACTCCAAACTATCTTTTTGCTTGCGTCTTGTTCTTGTGTTTAAGGGTTCTGACCAGGAGATTCTCCCATGAAATTTGGATTGGGGAAGGGGGTGTTAATTGAATGCAAAGGGGCTCACTTGACCCACATTCCCTTCCTACCTATTGTAAGGGAAAGAGTGGGTGAGAGACAGAGAGACGGAAGGGGCAGGATCTGATTAGTACCAGATGTAGGGGGAAAAAAACAACAACCTGGAAACGCACATATAAATAACTTGTCATATATATCTTTACATTTGTCCATCTCTATTTATCGTTTCTGACCTTATTCAATTTGTCATTTGCAGCTCTTTGGAGGCTTGATCATGGGCTTCGGACTGTGGGTTCTCCTCGACAGTCAGAGCTTCATTGCTGTACTACGTGAGTAATGCAACACACACACACACACACACACACACACACACACACACACACACACACACACACACACACACACACACACACACACACACACACACACACACACACACACACACACACACACACACACACACACACACACACGTCAACAAGTAATGAACAAATTTGACCCGTATCAGTGAATCTGGTCTCAGCCCCACAAAACACAAATAAAAAATAAAACAGGTTCAAGAGAGCCCTGGCCTGCTCTCTAGAGCTTCAGGCAGGTTTCATCCTGTTGCCCTCGTTCGCACAGAATCAAGGGAATCCAGCAATAAAAATTCGAAGGAATGTTTGCAGTAATCCAAAAATCACCCGCAAATGAAACGGCGTCTTCTGATGACTTCCCAAATCACTCGAAAACAGCGTCCTTTTTGGCCTGTCACACTCGCATGCATGCACATGTGTGTGCTTGATTAGGCCGTCAAAGGAAATGTGATGGACCCACACTGTGTAACATGCTTATAAAAGCCATCTCAGGTTGTTCAATCAAGTTAGATTAGCAGCTTATTTCACATCAGTAAGTTATCAAGGTGTATTTTATGAGCTTGGCCTCTCTGGCTTGGATCTGGTGCCTCGGTAGCATTACATTTTACTGTCACGTTGCTTCTGAAGGTAATTTGTTTCTAACCACATGGTGCTGTTGAAGTTATGTAATATTGTCTGTTGCTGTAAATACAGGTTATATAAAAACATAAGGGTACACAGACACACTCTGGCAGCCTTGCCAATGTCAAGGGTCTATTTGCGTACGATTTGTCGTCAACTTCCTTCTCGTAACAGTTTCTCCACTACCTTCGTCTTACATAGCAAAGAGAGGAAGTAGGGAAACTTTGAGAAAGAAACCACACTGGGGATCCCGGTGGAAAGTTCCTATGTAGTTATTGCACCAACACATGGGGCTGCATTCACAAAATGTTTCTTCTCGCTCTTGTTCTGGAGGGAAGAGCCTCTGAAAAAACAGGCACGCGATTCGTGAAACGCGCGAAATCCCTCGATCGACCCAGTTTAACCAGGTGATGAATGCCAATTATTTCTAAACCGGATGTGCGTGAACGTTCTTGTTGATTTACATACGTTGATGCCCTGTCAACACCATAAAGGGCATGCATATTTAATTGTGGAAATATGCCATGGTACAATGACCCAAGAAAGGAAGAAGAGGATTACAATCCTACAGTATCTCTGCTGTCTCCAAAGACGTCCTCTCTCTCCATTAAATGTTAGCCCAATTAATCCAATAAAATCAAATAGGCCTTCGCCGTCAAGTTTGACTGGCTTTTTTTTTTTTTTTTTTTTTTTTTTAACGGGAGCATTATCAGTAGCTTATTTGGTCTACAAAACATCTGGTTGTTAATAAGAGGAATAATAAGACATCTAAAAAGTAAGCCACATTAATGTAATTCCTTCCTTCTTACTTTTTGTTGACACCTGTTGTATATATGGAATGGGAGGTAAATTGATGGCATTTATTTAGTGCTTAAAGGGTTTTACGTTTTATGCTTCCCATTCACCCACTTACCCTCTGAGCTGTTCCAGATCTACCAGACTCTTCACCACACTACTATACTCTTAATGTTCATGAGGACAAGAGCCGCCTACAATAGAAACTTCAAGTGTGAAATACATAACCAGAAACAAAACAAAGTAAAGAGTCGCACAGTCTTATTTACACACTTTGTTAGCATGAAAGGCAGTGAATTACAAATATTAAGGCATTTATTTTGTATGGTCGCCGACCTACTAGAGCATACTGAAGCAGTTGGGGGGGGGGGAAATCTCCTGTCGTGGCGAGAATTCAAAATCACTGGCATGGTCCTTTAGTGAGCAGTGCCTGGAGTGAACTGAGCGCCATAGATGGAAAATCAAAACTTCCCAACCGTACATCTGATTACAAATGCTTTCAGTGTGTTCAGGCCAGATGGGAGCTCTGCTGCTTGCAGCAGTCTAGTGGTTCTTCCAACACCAGTCCCATCTCCAAATTGAAATCTTGCAAATACATATACAGTACGGTAGTTTGAGAGTCAAAACACTTTAAAGGCTTATTGAAATGTACCGTCCCAGTGAGGCGTCTTTTTTTTTTTCATGCAACATAAGAGCATAACTGTATTTTTAATTCCTGCTCACTTAAAATATTTTTTGGCACTGTTGTAGGACATCCATCAACAAGTGAAGTTTTCTGCCAGAGTGAGAACCCTCTTTCGGGGCTTAGCAGAGTTGGGCTATATTTAGGCTGGACATCTGTCTTGCTTTGACTAATGAGTTGTGAAAAGACTGCAGTCCTGATGAGGACAGACCAGATACGGCCTTTTTTTCCCCCCGTCCCACTCAAACAGGATCAGCTCCTCCCTGCTGACCTCTGTGGAATCGCTCCAAGGTCACTGTTGACGAGACCCCCGCCTCATTGTTATTGTAATTCCGCTGCTCTTTCAAAGATAGCTTGGATGCCCCTTTACCAATGCTCTAAGGATATCCCTGTGACCTCGTCTCTACCTCCGCCTTCTCCATTCTGTACCCAGGGTGGGTCCTCCCCGGTGCCGTGTAGCGCCCCGGAATCCCCCCCATTGGAGGCTTGTGTTTATTGACTCTCTGGGTTCCCCTCAGAAGTTGTACTATAGCCTGAGTCAAAACAGGATCTCTTGTGTAATTCAGTTTCCATTCTTCATGAGTTGTCCCAACTAGTCCAGGGAGACTTTTGGAATGTTTTGTTTGCGATGCCTCTGTTCCTCAGCTGAAAGGTCAGCTTCCTCTCGCTGAGCTCTCTCCGTGCCATGCATTTAATAGTTTACCACAGGGACGGGACATCTTGTGTTTATCATGCTAGAGCTGGTCGAAACACAACTCGCCTCAAGATTAAACCAAATGAAGGCCTTGGAGAGGCAGTGCTGTGAGCAGGGACGTGCTGCCAAAGTACTGTGAAGATGTACTGCAGATGAGTTACAAAACTATCCACTGTGCTGAAATGGAGCGCTACGTTGGAAAACTTTCTTTCCTCTGAACCTCAAATATGTAGAAATTTGGGTTTATGGCACAATGTGTATATATTTTCAGGCATTAATGTTTCCGTCACTGTTTACGGATTGTGTATGCCTGGGCTTGGTAGTGTTTACAGAAGGATATACCAAACTGCTCTCCCTTCTCCTCAGCAAATTTCTAAAAGGGCACCATGATTATTGCCTCTTTGAATGGAAATTTCCCTGGAAACCAGCAAAGGAACTATTTTAGAATATCCAACCTAGATGGAAGCCTGCCACAGTAACCAGGCAAACATATGCTGACTTCAGGAGAAAGCTATGTTTTAGCGTCACCACAGAAGATACACAGATGTTTGCCCAACAGTGGAGGGCTTATAAAGTTTCTGTAGCTCTGCAGATGTGATACACCTGGTGGAGAGTTTTAGGAACACACAACCTTTTTACAATTTGAAATGCATTTTTCTGTATTGCAGCTTAGCCTTGTAAAAATCTGTGCAATGCAGTGAAATATGCACAAAGGTAAATGCCATTATTACACAAGCAAGTACAATGGCCAATTCCGCAATGTTTTTATTGCATCATTTTTGCATAATTTCTCCTTCAGCACAGCTGGTGTTCAGTTCAGTGTATACATGTGCAGTTACTCTTTAAATATTTTGAATTTAGCTTTTGCAATTTTCATTAAATCTAGTTGGGTATTTAACTCGGGTAGGCTACTGTGGTTAGACAACGCTATGATATTGATATAGTGTGCCAAACAGGGCAATCACATATCAAATCAGCATTTTTGATCGCCTTTACGTGACGTAGATGGCACCGCGCTCGTGGCAGCCTGTTGCAGTAGCCCCATTCAATGTCCAATTGTTTTATTTCTGGAATTTCCCCTTGGGGAATAATAAAAGTATCTTTGTCTTTATTTTATGTTCTGCTCTCCTTTCTCCTGATTTCGATCTTTATGTGACAGACTCACAGTCGCTCACGTACCTCAGTCCAGCTAAACAGGCCTTTTTGTCGTAGCTGCCGCTCTCTATCTCCACCTTCCATCTCTGCTAGTCTCTGCTAGAGTTCATACATACTTGATTTTTAATGTTGATTTCTCAAGGTTAGAAATGTGCTTGAAATATGAATACATCTGAGAAAATGCTGGGGTTGTTTACTGTAATGCTCAACGTTTCAATATGCACATTGAAAGTGTTTGAATTTCACTGTCATGTTACCTGCGAGAACCCTTGTCAGTGCCAAGAGGCCGTGTGGCACCGAGGGCTGCACCCTGCGTGCACATCCCAGAAGCCAAGCACGTGCACATGTGACACAGATGCCATTTAAAGTGGAGAAAAGAGTGCTGGGTATAGGTCATATGTTTCATTGCCCACCGCCCCCACCCTTTTAAATGGTACCTTACAGCCACATTTACATGCTCTATGCAGCGCCTTCTCTCTACTTAAAAGAGGTGGAGGGCCCGAAGAGACTGTTTTAGCTTGCAATTACATTCAAACCACCACAACATGAAATAGCCTTTTAACCCATAGTGTGTGTGTGTGTGTGTGTGTGTGTGTGTGTGTGTGTGTGTGTGTGTGTGTGTGTGTGTGTGTGTGTGTGTGTGTGTGTGTGTGTGTGTGTGTGTGTGTGTGTGTGTGTGTGTGTGTGTGGTGGGTGGGTGTGGGTTGTCTGTGTGTGTGTGTGTTTTTTAAGCTTTTATACAGTTATTGAATATCTGCACAAATCTCTCTCCTGGGGAGAAAATTCATAATAGAGGAACATAGCTTAGAAATAGCTTCATCTATCCACCACTTTTGAGATTAAGTCTTTCAGGGGGATTTTGTTTGTTTTATCTGAGTTGTGAAAAACGGTGCATGGCTTGCTGTCATTGCCAGCCCTTCCATGGTTGGTAGGTAGGATTAAGCTGACTGATTCTACCGGCCAGGACCGTCTCAGAGTTGGAGCCGAATTGCAGAGCTTCAGGATTCATCTGGGACTGAAACCTGGCTCTGTGGAGCTTCCACCGCCAGATGCAGCAGAATGGTTCCCGCTTATCTCCTGTCCAAACTTCCACCCCTCCAGCAGCTCTAAACCTCTTTTCTGATACATACCAAACTCTTCACTCAGCAACCTGCCTTGCTTTGGCTCCTTTGAAATCTTTTGAATCTGAAACAGCGAGACTGAAATGTTTCACAGAAAAAATAGTATTCCTACAATAGATTCTTTTTGGAAGAGTAAAACGTTTTCGACAGTTTTAAGAATAATAAGAATTCAGATTGTCACTCAATCGGAACGTCATTTTTCTTGATTTAGATATTTGCATTGTCTTTTCCTCGTTTCTGACATTGATTTATTTTTTGCAGTCTAATGCTGTGCCTAATGGCAAACCATATATTTTGGCTTGCTAATGGTCTTATATGTTAACTACAAACTCTGTTCCCCAGTTTTGCTTTTGGCATACCGTGTTTATAATGGGAAAACCAGAGCAAAGATCACTTGGTCCTCATGCAACTAAACTGGATTACCTCCAGGGAATTGTTACATGTATGTAATAATAATTTTGCTTCCTGAGCATGTCTGTTTATCACTGTCATTTTCTCTACTTGCATAATAATGTATGTGCTGCAGCTGACCTCGTTCTGACCCCTTCCTTTCCAGAGGAATCATCCAACACACTGAACGTGGCCTCGTACATCCTGATCGGAGTTGGATCCCTCTCCATGGCTATGGGCTTCTTCGGTTGCATTGGAGCCATCTATGAAATCCGCTGTCTGCTGGGCCTGGTGAGGCACACACTCCACAGATAATTTTGCTAGCATGCTCATATGCACACACACTGGATAACGCTACTATCCATGGGCCATAAAAAAACAGCCAGTCAAACATTATCATTACTGATAAGTGATGCTAAAAATAACCCTGGCATTAACCGCCCCCTTAGCAACACCTTAGCACACTGCGGTCACTTAGTTAGTTGTGTGATTAAATACTTACATAGCAATGAAAAACATCCCCAGGGTTTTTTTTTTTTTGTTTTTTTCTCCCCCCAATTCTAGGCTTGAGATATGAAACCAGAATGTGATATGGACCTATTTGAGGTTTTGGGCTCCACATTAGAGGTGCCGCGGTTACTGGTGTTACACGGTGTTCAGACTAAATACTTGCCCAAGGCCCCCCCACCGTCATTTTTTTAAATGTATCTAAATAAAATCCATTTAGTTAATTTTCGTGTATCAGCACCCACATTCATCAAATAAAAAAATCTAATAAATAAAAATGTTATCAATACTGAGTCGGATGCTACGAAAGTGAAAGTGGCTGCTGCGTGCACGCACAGCAGAGTCTGCCGAGTCCCATTTCACTTATCACAGTAAGAGGAGAGGAAGAAGGCTGAAGACCTTAGATCAGGTCTAGATCAGGACCTGTCTCCCTCTCCATGTGTTTTTTGCGGCCGCGATCTCCATCTCCTGCTCTTCCCTGTTCGTCTCAATAACACATTGAGAGCATTGTGTTTTTTCTTTTAAATGTTTTATATTTTACTTTTGATTTTACTCCAAAACCGGGGGGAGCATGATGCAGCATCGTGCATTATTTTACTTTGAATCAAACAAAAAAGCAGCACAGTGCATAACTGCATAACAGTACGCTCCCCCTCGTTGTAAAATGTCCGGCCGTTACCGGTAACACCGGTGTTGTCATGCGTTCATTAACTGGTGGGAAAAACTCCTCGTTGTGGCATTCCTAATCCACACACAACCGACCTCCTTCTCAGTTCCCTCTTTATCCTGGGGGGTCGGCAGCATGTGTTAGCTGAGCGAGGGGAGGGGCTTACAGCAGGATTTAGGGGCTACGTGAAAAATGGGACACAAAAGGGGAGTGGGTCGGTGAGCTCTAATGCCACGGACGCTACACGACTTTCAGAGCCGTCAGATCGCTGTACTGTTCACACTACGCAACTCTCTGTCTTGTCATCGGGAATCCTGCGGTCTCGTGGTTTCACACTACATGACTGACGGGGCGACAGGTGGTCACACGTTACAAGATCTTTCACCGGGAGGAATCTCCAGACGAGTCTGTCGGGTCTCCAGACGACGTTATGTCACAAAAACACATGCGAGAAGTGAATTATGTGATGCCATGCACGGAACAGGATTTTTATTTTTTTATTTGATTCTTGGTCACGGTAAAAAAAAAAAGAATAAAAGCAGAACTAGAATAAGAAATATATAAAACCTAGGGAAAAAGAGTTAAATTGGTATGTATATGTGTTTCTGCTGCTCAGTGCACTCCCGTCTCTCCTTCTCAACTCGCCCCTTCGCCCTGTGTTGGCTGTAGCCCGTTGTGTCGATGCCGACGCGACCAGATGTTAAACCTGCTTGACACCTCACCGGCGTCCGCAAGCGCTCGGCGAGCAGTTCACACCACGCGCTTGCCGCTCACGGGAGAGCGCTCTCCCGGGTTTTCGGCGATCTCCGAAAACCTGCCGGGCGAGCGGAAAATCCGACCAGAATCGCGTAGTCTGAACTCTGCCTAAGGGGTTAAACCTGCTCGGGGTGTACAGCAAAACCGGACTGACCTACTTCTCTTAAAGACAATGGCCAGCTGGCTGCCCTAACGCCACACACACACACACACACACACACACACACACACACACACACACACACACACACACACACACACACACACACACACACACACACACACTGTCAAATCTACTCAATGTCAAATCCTATATACTTAGAGTCGGCATGGCCACCCCACAGTGTAGAGATATTGAAGGCCTCAGGGATTCCACTTAAGACATTGTATCAGCGAAGGCAGATTAGTGGTCAAATGCAAATAAAAAGGTGACAAGTTGCCTTCAAGTCTTCAGGGTGAAGTGCAGGTTTTAACAGTATTTTGGGAGGACGTTGAAAAAAATCAAATACCACCATATTTATGACGAATGCCATAATATATCGATAATTTGGTGATATTTGGGGGATGACTGTTGCTTCTATTAGATATTTACACACAACAAATATTTAAGAAACAATCCACAGATTAGAAGTTTACTGTAATCATTCAACTGTAACCACAGTGTTGTGCTTATTGCACAGCTCTACACAGAAGTGTTGATAGTAATGCTGTGGGTGTTATACACTAATATCGCCTCCTGGTTCCCCTCCAGTACTTCACCTGCCTGCTCCTCATCCTCATCGCGCAGGTGACGGCAGGCGTGCTCATCTACTTCCAGAGAGATCGCGTGAGTCACTCTTTTCTTTTCTTTTTTCTCTCTCTCTCTTCTCTCCCTTTCACTCTGTCTCCTACTGTATTTCCAAGCCCCCCCCCCCCCCCCCCCAATGTTCTTTTCATTGAGGTTGTGTGATTTCAGTGTTGTGTTGTAGAGTTCTGGAAACTCCACTTCCATTTCGATCAGATTTCTTATTTCCTATGAAGCTATTGGTTTCACTTTACTAGTAGTAAACAGGCTTCAAATTTCTGGTTTGAGCGCTGAATAATGCCGAGGGTAGAGCTGTGTTGAGATGAGCTCTACCACTAGCTTGGCGAGTGCTGGGGTATTTAATATTTTTTTCTTTTGAGGGATCATCTTGATTCCACTCCCCATATACTTAAATAAGGTTGAATCTAGGTGATTTTCAGTAAATCTTAAATTTTTTAAATATTCACTAAAACAGATTTTCCTACAGATGTACTGCAAACTACAACATATATTTTAGTGTAAAATTAAATATACGACAACCTGGTCATAATATTAACTTCACAAATGTGTATTACGAATAGTGTGAATCAGTGCCATCTACTGGTTGAAATCAGCTCAACGTGTGCAGGGAGAATTATGACAGACTAGTTTTAAACAGACTGTTTTAATGGCTCTCTAAAAGTTCCACTAAATGGTCCTCACGGTCCAATTTCCAGCAACTGCCGTGCATTGGCTGTGTGAAACCACGGCCATTTTCAAACCTTTTAACATTACATTACATTACATTTAGCAGACGCTTTTATCCAAAGTGACTTACAATTATTCAAACACCGACGGATGCAGCCATCAGGAGCAATTAGGGGTTAAGTGTCTTGCTCAAGGACACTACAGCATGCTAGCAGGAGGAGCCTGGGATCGAACCAGCAACCTTCAGATTACTAGACGACCAGCTCTACCGCCTGAGCTACCATCCCCCAAAATCGAGACGCGACACCTCCTCGCCCACACTCCTCGCCCACACTCCTCGCCCACACTCCTCGCCAATTTAGGAAAACCCCGGCGTTTAACTAAATTGTGCAGCAGGTGGCATGAGCCTCAAACCAGGGGGTGAAATTACTCATTAATCAAAGAAAAAGAAACTCTCAGCTCATTACAAATTGGTGTTGAGAGCGGGGGCTCTCACCCTCTCCGCTCAGAGCTGTCTAGTCACCACTGGCGATCGGATCTCACGTCCCCGCTCTACAGGCCCATGCAGAGATGTTAAAAGGGGCAGGCGCTCAAAAAAAGAGGGATCCGCTTCTAGGCGATTTGCCACTCTGGGCAAACAGCAGCACAGGGCGCCCAGTTGGTGCGCATCCAGACACCCGTGATCTGCTCTCCGCTGTGCGCACATTGTGGGTGCGGGGAGCACACGTTCCTCGTGAATATGCATATCTTGCGACAATCCCCTACCTTGATGCCCGCGCTTAAAAAAATAAAAAAGTGCATGCACGTGCGTGCCGCTTTAATTGCAAATCTTCTGATTATAAGAGCAATATATAATATAATCTCAGAAAGATTGAGAAAGATTTTGATTTATTTTATTTCCTTAGTTTCTTACTTGTATCGAAAATGGAAAACGCAAACCTAAGCAAGAAATTTTTTTTTTTTTTTTTCCCCGCTATAGATGTATTTGTCTTGATCTGGATGGGCGAGGCAGATCAGCCACAAAACACTAAACCAGTCAGAGAGGTTGACATGTTCAAACAAAACACCTCAACATACCAAATTGCAATGAGCTGTAGATCTATTTATTTTGGTTTGTTTCCTTCCTGCATGTATGAAACAAATGTTTTAAACACGACTGAGTTCAGGGATTGTCCTGTTGCGTCTTGATCTCTGGGTGTCCCTGTTGCTTTCCGTTGCTATGGAACTTAATTTAGTAAAAACGGGATGTTTTTGTGTAAATAGTTGTAAATAATAAATCCTGCACTTCTGTAACAGGGAGACCGCATTTGCCGCATTTAATTACGTTCTATCGTAGCGCTCTGTCGTATATTGGCAATCGCTGCCCACCCAGTGATGGAATTTTGCACGATCGCCCAAGCCTAGTCCTCACATGTTTGCCTTTCAGCTGTTGTCGCATGCGTGTGTGTATGTTTAGGTGTTTGCCTTTCAGCTGTGTGCATGTTTTTCTGTATTTCTGTGTCTATGTGTATTTTTGTACGGCTGTGTGCCGATACAGTGGGCGTGTGTACTTGTGTTTGTTTTAGGCAGAGTGCATGTTGGCCCCTGAGCTCAACCTGCTCCCTGTACTTAAGGTTTACCACAGGGCAGGGTGGTGCCCTTTCCCAGAACAGGATGAGGTGTTCAGAGGATCCCTCCTTCCTCTGCTTAGCTTTCAGTATGCAGTGGTTCAGCCCAACAGGGGTGTTTGTCAGGTGAAGCCATTTCAGAAAAGGGATTCTGGGATCACAATCTTGTAACTTGAGAGAAGTATGGCTTCAGCCGACTGCCAACTACAATGGGGCAGTCGCGGTCGCCAAAGAACGTGGTTGTGATTGCCCCATTTATTAGCCTCCCCGTTTATAAGGTTTAGGTTAGTAAGTACGGTGGTAATTCAAATCAAGTTTTCTTTGTCTCACACCTACATACGTTTGTCACACTTTCGTACAGTGTGAACTAAATTATTATTATTTATTTTTTTTTCCACTAAGTTGAAGCTACGTGGGGTGAAGTATTAACAATTAATGACATATCATTGTACATTAAAGACCTTTTGGGTTTTATGCTTCCTGCACTGCAGGAAGTGATACTGCAGCAGGGGAAGCCATGTGTTTACATGACACAAGTATCTATATGAATTGTTTGAGTAGCAGGCACTGTACGCTCTTCTGCCGCAGCTACTATATCGATAACAAGCTGTTTTCAAAATCTAGTTTTGGTGCCACATTTGATTGATGGCAGGGGTTGAACGATTGACACCAACAGAGATTGTTTTGTGCCTATTACTAATGGTGGTGTCATCATCTTTGTCGTTTTCCGCAGCTGAAACATGAGATGTCCAACATCATTAAAGGCATGCTGGTCAACCACACGGGCCAGAACAGGATCACGGAGCACACCTGGGACTACATCCAGAGGACGGTGAGTTGGACCCACTGTGCACGTCACCTCATCCAGGAAAAGCTCCACCTTCCAGGGCGTGAGCCTGTCCACCCTGGAGAAAACCCAATTCTCTTGACAACCATCGCCGTTTTTGGCCACAAGCCCCCGACACTGTCTGGTGTATCTAAAAGTCGAAACTGAATAGTCTAAATTACAGTTATTGACAATAAACATCAATAAAGGCACATTCACAGTACTTTAATGGTCCTGAAGAGGGACCAAAAATGTGACACCCCTGAAGGTAATAATTCCTCCATAATAAGAACTATTGCAAGATGATGGACTTGTAAATATTAGCACTGCCTTTATCATTTGGTTATTTGTCATTAACTCCCACAACAATATATACACAACTCCTTAGAATATATAGACAATACTGTTGAGTACTGATATATGAAATGCATTTTACATTGAAAATGAAGGGCAAACCAGACACAGCATACCGTAATGTAGAGGTTGATCCAAATGGCTCAGATCTACAGTAAGAACCCACCACCAAAACTATTGCATGTGTGTATATTGGTGTGTGTGTGTGTGTGTGTGTGTGTGTGTGTGTGTGTGTGTGTGTGTGTGTGTGTGTGTGTGTGTGTGTGTGTGTGTGTGTGTGTGTGTGTGTGTGTGTGTGTGTGTGTGAGACTTGGCAGAGCCACGCACACATTTTCTTAACAATTATGATTGACATTAGATATAGACGTCTTTATACGTGATATGTTGTCGATGCGATTGTGTTTTTTTTTTAATGCTCAGTAGAATAGTGCGCCATCACCGGACGTTCACTACATGAGCCTCTAAGGCCAGTAAAAGTTGACCGTAACCCGGCCGCCGTCTCCTTTTCTAAAGTAATTTCTCGACTCTTCTATGGGTGCGTACTTTTATCGGAAGTCTGGAATTGGGAGTTGAGTCCCCTGACCTTTTGGCGGCGGCAGCGCTGCTTTGTGAGCCGCGCAGCACATCCTGACAAAACCAACCAGCGAAAGCGATCGAGGCAGAAACCAAACCATGTCATCATCTTCGCTGCTTTCTTCTTCTCCCGCCAAGTCCCTGTTCCCCGTGGTGTTCCTGGGGACCGCAGCCAAGAGACGCACTGCTCTCATACAACAGCCCTGAAATGCTCCCTCGCGGGCGGATTTGACATATTTATACTCATCTGTGTTGATGTGCCCAGGGCTCAACTTGGTTGCCGGAACTGAAAATACGGTTGCCATTTTTAGTCACCTTATATTTAGAGTAATTAGGGTACCATCCAGTTAGACGTCAGCTTAATAATGAAAATGTGAAGTAAAATAATGTTTCAACGCTTTATTACAGTAACCAAGCAGAATTCTTTGTAGTTTGTGTTTTATCTGATACTTTACAGAATTTGAATCTTCAGAGAGGAAGAAATAAAAGTCAAGACAGACAAGAGCTGTGACAACACCAACTCCTGTGGTCACACTTAGCCTATGTGTCTGTCTCTCTCTGTCTCACCTCTGTCCGTAAATTAGCATCTTTCCATTTAAAAGTAGCTCTCCACCAGATGAGGTCAGAGTCAGGCTCATTCTTAATGCTGTCTGGCTACAAAGATAAGAACTGGTTGTTGTATTGTTACAGCTATATGTTGACAAATTTGACCGAATTGACTAGGAAAAAAAAAAGGACTAAAACCGAAAGTTTCCTCTATATTTGTATTTTATTTTAGTTATATTAGTTATTTATTTTGTAAGTACACTATCATTTCAGTTAGTTTTTTTTTTTTTTTTTTATGTGAAAAAGTGGTTGCAAAAGGGGGCAACCAGAAGCCACGAAATGGTTGCCGGTTGACACAATCTGGTTGCCGAGGACAACCGGGTAACCGATACTGTCGAGCCCTGGTGGCTTTTATCTCTGTTTCACCCGCATTCCTCGCTTTTGTTCCATTTCCCCTGTTGCTCCAGCGAATACTCTGCTTCCCCGGACATTATTCCCTCTGTATTTACCTTTAAATCTATACAGGTGAATGTGCGGAGAATTCTGTGATTTTTAGAGGTAAATATGGAGGGTCAATAATGTCCAGCTCAGTTATGAGTTGAGCTCAATTTAACTCCATGTTAACTCTGTCCTCCCTCCGTCCAGATGAAGTGCTGCGGTTGGACCGGCCCAGGCAACTGGTCTGAGAACATCTGGATCAAGAACAGCTCCCAGACCCTGTACCCGTGCTCCTGTCGCAACGACACCATGCCCGGTGGCGACATCAGGGAGACGGGCCTGTGCGAGGGTCTGTCGCCGGTGCCTCCTGTCTACGCGACGGTACAGAACAGCTCGCCTCGACTTTTTATAAAAAATCCTAATAATCTTTTAATGTGTGTCGGGAAGCGTTTGGCATCGGAGTCATGAACTCAGTTGGCAACGGGAGAAGGGATCACCAGAGGAGCGTCACTTTCAGGGTGTTTGCAGGTCCTCCGTTTCTCCAATATTTAGGCATCATTAAGTCATTATCATGTCTGGTTTTTCTTATCCTTATATTTGTTTTTGTCAAATGAGTCATGGTCCCCACATTTTGGTTGTTCTGAAATATAAATTCTAAACCTACAACGGCTGCTAATACTTAGCTGTAATACATTATTGTACAAGACAGAGGAAAATCGTATCTAAAATTCCGTAAATTGTCTCAAAAAAAGCACTAAAAAGTATCGCATATAGCTCTCTGACACCCACAGACACCCAGATTGTGTTTTTATTTGTATTTTTGTCTGTGCCATCACAGACACAAATTCAAATTGGTTGACACCCTTTCTGCGTCCATGCGTCTGTCTCCCTTTGCATTGTGTCTGATTTGCTTTTGCAGAATAGTTTACTGGGGCAGGGTGAAGTGGGTGTGGTAGCTCTGCCAACACACACACACACACACACACACACACACACACACACACACACACACACACACACACACACACACACACACACACACGCACACAACCCTTCACACCTGACTGCTGCTCGGCTTTGTCCGACTGCCAACTCGGTCTGGCTCTGCGACGCGGCTTAATCAGCAAAAGCACGCTGTTTGCTCTGAGTAATTTGTTCAAACACCAGGAAATCTCCCTGCGCTGCTGTTCACACTCCTCCCTCCCTGATGCCTCTTTCCCTCTATCGCTCTCTCTCTCCTCTCTCGTCCCCTGTCTTTTGTATCCCCTCTGTTCTATTTTTTTTTTCTTGTCTTTTAAAGTAAAGTGGTCACATCGGCAGATCCTTTTGCTTGATTCAAGTGCTCGCCCCCCCCTAGGATTGTTTTTGCAGTGCAGTCTCTATCGCTCTCCCTCCCTCTGTCGTTGTGATACAACTGTTTCCTCGACGGAGCTGAGTCTGTTATTCTTCCCTCTGCAGCTTTGCCAAAACACAGAGGCCTGTTTGGAGAATGCTCTGTTCGCGTCCAGCCAGGATCAAGCAGCCATTCATTTCTCTCTCTCTCTCTCTCTCTCTCTCTCTCTCACTCTGCACACCCCGCCCTGCCCCTCAGCCAAAATGTAAAATCTACGTCTGTTTCTTTTCTCCACCTCACTTTTTTTTTTTTTTTTTTTTCCTCTCTCTGTCTCCAGGGCTGTATGAGCAGTGTAGAAGCTTGGCTCCGGGACAACTGCGGAGTTATTCTTGGAATCTGTGTTGGAGTCGCAGTCGTGGAGGTATCTGTCGTCCCTCACACACACACACACACACACACACACACACACACACACACACACACACACCCTTAAAACTATGTGCATGTGCAGACGCTGCATCTGTTAAGTTTGCTCCTGTTTTATTTATAGGATGTGTGTATGTGTATGTATGTGTGTGTGTGTGTGTGTGTGTGTGCATATTGTGCTCTTTTCTGTCTAAAATAGTTTTATTTTGAAAACTAGTTTTGTTCTCATATAACACTTCACATTACTATTACTGTCCTAATGAGCAGATACATGTATATCTCAGTATTGCATACAAGTCCCCATTGATTGACACAATACACACGCTGGGTGAGAGTGTGTTGTGGTTCAGATAAACTGACCTGGGGCCTGTTTCATCTGCAGCTCCTGGGAATGATCCTCTCCATGTGTCTGTGCAAGAGTGTCGTCCAGGAGGACTACACCAAAGTTCCCAAATACTAGGATCACACACACACACACACACACACACACACGCACTCACACACACGTGCGGTCGCCTGTGTCTCTCTCCCCCATCTCTCAGACAGTTGTGACCTCACACACACACACACACACCTCAATTAGAACTGGACACACAGGACTCTCCAGTTGGCAACCTTTGTCGGACATATGTTCACAAGTTGCTGAGGTCTTCAAAAACATTTACATTTTCTCTATCCTAATGTAATATTTTTAAATGGGAAACTTGAGGCTTTAAGTGGTTTTAAGATTTTGTAAGAAACCTGAGATATTCCTTTTTCTTAAATTAATTTTACATGTTAATGTGTGAATGAATTCTGTGTTGAATTTCTTCTCTTCGGTGACGTGGTCGTGACCAGACCCCGAACTTAGTGAGGTGTGTGTGTGTGTGTGTGTGTGTGTGTGTGTGTGTGTGTGTGTGTGTGTGTGTGTGTGTGTGTGTGTGTGTGTGTGTGTGTGTGTGTGTGTGTGTGTGTGTGTGTGTGTGTGTTGTGGATGGAGGCCCTGGCTCTCGATGTCAGTCCTCAGTTCCATAAAAGTTTGATAACACCCCTCCACCCTAACCGGACCACCCTCCGTCAGCTCTCTCTCTCTGGCTCTGTCTCACTGGTAGCCAGTGACTTTATTAGTTCTGCATGAAGTAATGTTATTGTAATGTGTGTGTGTGTGTGTGTGTGTGTGTGTTATGTTGCGTGATTCTTTTCTTTACTTTTGATCTTTTTATTATTATTATTATTATTATTATTATTATTATTCTCATGTTGTCACTGTTGGTTGTATTTTACAACTGTATCTACGACGTTGGTAAGGGATTATTGCACTTCTCTGCTCAGTCAGCGTTTCATTGGTGAGCAGCGGCTGCCCCGCACTCTTGTTTTTAGTTTCCTATTGTCCTTTGTTTCCGCTCTTCTGTTTCTAGTGGAAGGAGTCTGGCAGCCAGACCCGTTTGTCAGCACTATTCAGGGCAGATCCAAGCCCGGGAGTACTGGCTCTGTTCCTAGTCGGTCCCCCTTCAAGTCATATTTTAATCTCGGGAAGCATTTTCATTATTTTGGTACGGCTCTTCGGGTGTTTCTCACAGTGCTCGCTGTCCCAGTTAGTGAGTCTTTCTATTCACTCATTTACTTTTAGTTATTTTGTTTTGGTTGTTGTCAGAGCGTTCGGCCCAGTTTATTATCCAACAAAAAAAGTGCTGTTTCTGTATTGGCTGATGATAGCTGTTCACAAATGTTTATGTTTGCTTGAGTGCTGAAACAATGAGAATTGTATTTATGTAGAAGAGACGTCTTTGCCTTCAATGACTCACTTTGTTTCAGTCTAATTTCTATGACGTTATTTTAACCACACTGTTGTGGCACTCATTTTTTCATATTTGTTTAATATTACAGTCATTTTCAATTGAGTTACTTTTACGGCAACCACAAGTCCAAATAAACTCTGAAACTGAAAGATAATAGAGCCTGGTAGTCTTTAGACAGAAATAATTTTGTGGGACTGAATTGTCATCTGCCAAATATATTTAACTTAAATATAGATGAAGGCTTTTATTGTGTTTTGATGTTTTATACTTTTACACAGAACTGTATTTTATGTAGAAAAAAACGTTCCTGGTCATGTTTTAGAAAAAATAAATAAAAAATATTTTCTGTACCCTTTTATATTAAGACTTGTCAATAAAGGAATTCCACCCAAGTCCATTTGAATATTTATTTAAATATTTCACCCTAAAAAGTCGTTTTTTTGAAGGCGCTATGCTGAAAGGAGCCACACGGTGGCAGTGTGACGTCGCAGTGCTGCTCGGGAGACAGTGACACAGGAAGCGGCCAGGATGCAGCCTTTTAATTCTATTAAAAAATGGCGTCTAATAAAGAAATCCTTTACAAATAAAATGTATTAATATTCAGGAATAATGATGGATGAACATTACTGCTTCAACTCCAGAGCCCTGTAGTAAATTGTTCAAAGCTTTCAAAGTAAAGTTCAAATCTCTCAAACCGGCGGATTAACTGAACAAAGAACTCTACTTATTAAATTTTTTGTGGTAATATATCAACCAGCTATTACTTTCAACAATGGAAACAATAGGCAGTAAAAAATGACTTATCGGCTGAACGCTGCATGACGTCATCTGGCGGAAACTATGTCACCCCGTCGATGACGTCACATCCCCAAAGCCAAAAAAACATTGCGGCTGAGTGTGCTTCTCTTATTCGTCCGCTGTTATGCCTGACACTGAACCTTGGCTGTGATGTGGCGCCGTGCCTCCAACTGAGCTCACACCAAACAAACAAACAAGCTCCATCTCAGGGTTGAAGGCCTCCGCCAAAACGTTCACGTTTTCCTGAGGTCCCTCCCTCCCGCAGTCAATTGGCTCCAAAGTCACGCCGTATATTTCTCCACGCGTGGATTTTAGCAGCAAAAAGATGGGAATGATGGGACCCAGGCGGGCCATACCGCCGCGTTCCCCCTCGCCGTGCATTGCGGGATACGCCCGCCAGCGTAGTTTGCGGGCAGCGCGTGCTGGAACCCTTCGCTCACCCTTTGTTTACGTGAGGGTGGATTCCCCGGAGGAAACGTCAGGACCCGAAATGATCGATCACAATGATCCATTCCGTGTGGATCCTCGTCGCATTATCTGCTCGCAGTGGAGATAAAACCCTTCCCCCCCCCCCCCTACGTTTGTTCACAGAGCTGCAGGAAACTTCTCCACCTCCAAAACTCGAAACCTCCGTTTGAGTCGCGAGGTCGGCGTTGACTCTGATCGCTTCCGGCTAGAAGCTTAGCCTTGGTGAGAATCCGGCTTCTGCGGTCGCTGTCACGGGGTCGCTCATACGTGACGTTCAGTCAGCCGCCACGCCCCCACCTCCCTTTCGGGAGAAACGTCGCAGTCGAGACACGTGGAGAGGCCTCCTGTGGGGTTGGTTTTGGTTTGACTTGAGCTCGGGAGGCTTGAGAGACGTGTGCGCTGCGGTATCAGGTTTTTTCGCGCACGTCGCCGCAAGCACAAGGAAATTATTTCTAGGTAAGCGAATTGTTGCACGTGCGTTTTGAGCTGCGAGCGTGTGCACGTTGACTTGGCGTGGGCGTGTGGCCAGCCCGGCCCAGCTTCGCGCCGGACCCGTCGCATCGTACGTACGACCACGCCACCGCGCCTCGGTGGGAGAGGAAGGAAGCTCCATCCGTGTGTCTTCCCACGTGAGGTGCTGAGGAAGCGGGACATCCGCGCTTCCTGCTGGTGACGAGCCGACAGAGACCCTGAAACAACAGAATAACACCACCCCCACCCACCCACGCTCCCACCCCCACCCGCCCAGCTCTGCATAACCTGGAGGTATCCAAAAGAATAATGTGCTGATGTGGGGAGCGGTGCACTCTGGAGAGTGTCTTTGAAACCGTGCCTTGCGGCACGAGTGCTTTTGAAACATTAACTCGTATTAACGCGGAGCATGCGTGCGTTTTTAGCGACGTCGAGCGCAAATGGGATGGAGCTGCCGGTGCGTGCGTGCACGCCAGGATGTGGCCTCCATCGGATCGCCTCGGCCCCCGGGTCGTTCTGGGCCGCCCGCCGTGGGTTCTGGGCCGAACGCCGGACGAGGCCCCTGCCGCTGCGCCTGTGCATCCTGTCACAGGAACATTCTCCGTCCCACCTCCGCCGCTGCGCTCCTCACGCTATGGGTGCCGCCTCCGCCGGCTGACCGCGTGGCTTCCTTCTCCGCCGTTGTTTTGGGTTTGGACAGGAAGATGGACCCTCGCTGGACTTCCTGTTTTTAATCTCAGTGAAGGAAATGAGCAAATACAAACAGTGCGGCTAACTCCACATGTTCTTACCTATCTTTCTGTCCATCGATCTATTTATCATTTATCATTTATTTATCATGTATCTATTTATTTGTCTGTCTGTTTAACTATCATATCTCCCCGTCTATCTGTCTTTCTCTATCGTGTATCGTGTCTATTTGAGAAATCCATCTATTAAAAACTTCAATGAAATATACAAGTGATCTAGTTAGCTCTGTTCTATCTGTATGGACCATCTAGCCTGTCTGTCTGTCTGTCCGTCTGTCATTCTCTGGGGTGGATGACATCATACCCGGCGCTGATATCACTTGTCCGACCCCTGCATGAGACGTGGCACAAATGGAGCGTCCAGCGCATTCCACCAGCTGCAAAAATAGTTTCTGTGTTGGGCTGAGAGGCTGCAGGTCAGGGAGCGCCCTCCGTCTCATTTCCAGCTCAGCTTGTCCGAGCCAGGCAGCGCGGGGAACGCCGCAGACACCCGCCGCTATCTCTCTCTCTCCTCTCTCTCTCTCTCTCTCTCTCTCCCCCTCTCTCCATCCGTCTCTCCCCCTCCGGCAGGCTAATCTATTGCCGTTGGGGTGAGCTCTGCCTTCCATGCGACCTCTCTGGCCTTTTGAAGCCGCGGCTCCCTGAAATCAGTCTGGCTCAGCGAAGGATCAGGGAACGGCAGAAATACGAGTCTCTGGAAAACTGTGTGTGTGTGTGAGAGAGAGAGAGAGAGAGAGAGAGAGACGCGAGGGGGGGGGACATGAGAGAGAGAGGGAGAGGGGGGGACACAGAGACAGAAAGACACGAGAGAGAGAGACAGACAGAGAGAGAGAGAGACGTACAGACACAAGAGCGAGAGAGACAGACAGACACGAGAGAAAGTGACAAGAGAGAGTGAGTGACAAGAAAGAGAGAGACAGAGTGACGGTTGAGGGAGATGGACACAGACAGGAGCTGAAGCCTGTCAGATCCATAACTCCTGTAAACATGTCTTATAAACCAGGGGTTCTCAAACTTTTTGGCCGGCGACCCCTAAAAGAAAAAGGTCTTGCGACCCCGGCGTTCATTCCGACTCACCTATGTTTCATCCAAAATCAGCGTTACAGTGAAAGTACACGTACGAACCTCTGTAGTCGTCACCCCAAGTGATAGAATTGGAATAAAATCATCGACGTTGGTGCTGCGTTTGTGCTGATTTGTGCCGTAAAATTGATAATTTGCGCCGCTTTGGTTTATTTTTTAAGTATTTGACATTATATTTCACGGGCTGTTTTGTATCTTTCCGCCCCATCATCGTCCATATCGCTCGGTGGGTGACCAAATGTACTGGTTTGTGCTGGGCAGTCCTGCATTTTGGCCAATTGGAGCTTGTAAATTTAAATATATACGCTTCTGTCATTGGCATTAATTCCCATGCATAGAGAGTCAGTGCTGCAGCAGCTTTTCTGACAGCAAAGTGTCTCCTCTCCTGCGCTGTCGGGGACAGGAGTGGGAGAGTCAGTTGCTATGGTTACAGGGACACGCACACACATATGCCTGCGCTGTCTCTTTCTCTCGGCCTCACTTATGGAAAATGTAGCCTGCTGAAGTTATTCATTGAGCATCTACTGAATAATTGAACTGAGAGAATTATTTCTGAATTTATTTTTATTTTTTTATTTCGTCAGTGATTATTTCATATAAAGAAAATCCCTTTCCTTATTTTTGTGCCTGTTCAGAAAATCATCTGGCGACCCCCAGAAAACATTTGGCGACCGCCCCTCCCCCCCGGGGGGGTTGGGACCCACTGTTTGAGAACCCCTGCTACACACGACGGCATTCAGGGAGTGAGCACCGGAGCCCTATTTCTGGATGAGAATCATTAGGAGCATCACAGAGATCGCAGAGTGGAGTATTTTTTTTACGTTTTTCAACGACTGCACCTGAGGACTGTGCTCCCGGCGCTAATTATTTTCTCTTTCTGCTAATAAATTACCCATAATCGCACCATAATCTTATGTACCAAATCATAACCATAATATTTTTGTTGTTTGACTGATCCCCACAAGCTATAATGAGCTATCTCGCTGTGGTGTGTGTGTGTGTGTGTGTTTGTGTGTGTGTGTGTGTGTGTGTGTGTGTGTGAGCTGATGTCTGATGTGATGGATGTGTGTGGGAGCAGAGGCACATCTCTCCTGCTTGCAGCTACAGGCAGCGCTCGGCTTCTCATTAACCTATGATAATGCACCTGTCAGCCCGATACAAAAGCCTCACAGCACATTTGTTGCGGACGGCTTTCCACACTCCTGCGCTTCACAGTACACACACACACACACACACGTTGAACCCTTTGGAAAGTCCTATTCTGGCTGGACCGTGGTCTGTGTACGTTTGGCTGAACGCTGCAACGGTTCTAGTGTTAATAAAAACGTGTGCTGATCAACACAAGGAGAGATGGGTGTCAGTGAGGGCTGGGCAATATATCAACACAACAATGATATGTCATGTCAGACTAGATATGATGTGCGATTTTGGTTATCGTAATTTTCGGATATAGTCAAATATGGTCTTTGGGGCTGCTTGACAGTGAAGTGACGCGCTTTTCTCAACTTTGCACACTGTTCTAGCTCCAGCGATGGCCATCCCCAAATTATTTATCAAATGGAATTTGTGATATTTGATTTTGTCAATGTCGCCCAGCCGCAGTCCCAGTTCAGTGTGATGATGCTGTTTTCTCATGGATAAATAAATATATAAATGCCCCAGAGCAGCAGTTTGCGCCGTTACACTGTATACTCATACATTACCTTTCAGTAGCGGACCAAAAGTGTGAAAACTGTCCTCCTGCCCAGCTTCATTAAACGCTGAAAAAGGAAGAACTGTCAGATTTTTTTAAAGGTATCATTTTATTTTTTTTATACTCATGCGAGTAGTAAAAAAAAACAAACAAAAAAAACTACTCATACTTCTACACCTACCACTACTACTATGACTATTACACACAATACTAGTACTCAGTACTCAGTACAACTGCTATTACTACTACAATTACCGATACTGCTTATTTTTGTTATGATAACAAAAATACAAGAAATATCAACTTTATTTGCAGTATTGAGTACTTTTCCTGAGTAGTTCACAAGTCTTTTCATGACACGGATGAAAAGAAAGAAAAAACACTGAAATGAACACAATTAAAACAATTCCTCGATTGCACCCAGAAGTCATGCGCTCACATGACTGCCTGATCATGATGACTTCCCATAATAAGTCATTTTCACACATTTCCCTCCGACCCGAGAGGAGGCTCCTGCCGACAGCTCCATCGCCACACGTCTTCTGGTCCAACCCTCTTCACTCCAGCAGACCATGTGTGACTTATTGGTCCCATCCGCGCATGCCAGGCCAGGAACATTCCCATTTGGTACTGATCTGACTTTGGAATTCCGATCACAGATTTTCATCACTGATCATTGAACTTGATCATGTTTCAAACGCACAATATGTCATTTCGGCTGCGAGGGGTCTCTCAACCGAAGCAATGACAAAAGGCGGGAGTTTGATGACGCCGCGAAGTAGCGTGGGATCGTGTGAGTTGTTTTCTTTGTTGCACCGTTGGCGAGGGAAATGGATCGGATGTGTCTCACTCCGTGTCAGAACGCGCAGCAAAGGGCAATAAATAATAGTGCTCCATCAAACAACAGTTAGTAGAGTGATAGTAGAGCAACACCAACAATAGTGCAATACAGAGGCTACTTCGTCGAGTCCCATCATCTGGTCTTCCTGGTGTCCCACTCCTTCTACCCCGAGGACCAAACACACCTTGTTTGGATCTTGTCAGACAGTGAGTAGTCTGGGCTTCTCGTGGCTTCGAATGGGAACCAGCCATCCTCATTAGGGAAAAACACCGGGCACGTAAAGAAGAGGAACTCCTCCTTTATGGGGTCAGGTTTTCCTGTTTAACACCCAGCCGGCATCCTGTCGGGAGCCCCTTCATGTGACAAGTCACATGACAGGGGGCCCACTGGCACTTTTACATCTCTGGAATTTATAACAGGATTTTAGGAGCTGGTCCTCCAGCTTTGAAGACTGTGATGATGGCCCGACACGCACCCCGTCTTGAAATGTAAACGCTTTCTTTCATCCCTTGCCTTTCCGTCACTGTTCAGCCAATACACACACACACACACACACACACACACACACGAGCACACACACTGACCCACATATAGATTGATGTCAACAAATCGAAAGATATATTAGCGGGAAGTTTCGCATCTGGGAAAATTGCTCCTTTTGTTTTCAGGGTAACCCTGAATTTTAATGTCATCGCAAGCAGTATTTGGAGGTAATTTGTCTGTATTTATCTCGTAAGCTGTCATCCTGACAGGGAGGGGAAAAAACGACTTTCAGCATGAGCACCCATTTATTACTGATGCTCGCTCAGCGAGGCTGAAACGCTGAAAACAAGTCTCCCCTAATGGGATGAGGGCGCAGTCGATATCTGGAACGTGGAAGTCTGCCGCGCTTGGCTCCGCGGGAGGAAGACGACGCCGCATGATTGCAGCATCACACATCAGATACCCTCCGCTCAGAGCCCCGCTTCTAATCAAACCCCCTGATAAAAAAAAAAAATGAAAGAAATGAAAATTAGTTTTGTAACTGTAATTAAAATTAGAACAAAAAAAAAGGGAAGGGAGCAAAATGGACAGCCTTGAGTCTTTTTGTTCTCGGGGGCTGATTAGAAAAGCTGCGCTGATGAGATCCCCCACCTACCCCACCCCCCTACCCCACCCCGCTGTGACGGACTCCTCGGTTTTTCTCCGTCACTTTCGCAAACGCCACCTACTCGGCGTCTACCTCCCTTTCTTCCGATCTCCCTTGAATCCCCTTTTGCAAAAACCCCGCTCCGTCCACCCCCGCCAGGACGGAACTGCGTTTACACCGAGGCCGAGGCATCAAACGGTCGTCATACTTTCCAACAATCGCCGCCCGCCGCATTTTTACTTTACAATTGCCCCCCACAGGAATCCCAACCTCCCGCTTGCCACGCCGCCTGCCTGCGCTTCCTGTTGTGCTCCACGCAAAGGGAACCGCCGGCCACAACGGGGGCTCATGCCACACGGCGGGGGTGTTTCGGGCGCGGGTGGCGCCACGTGAGGCAGCTGGGCCACATTAAGTGGAGTAATGACAAACGGGCCGGTGCCGTTTGTTTTTCCGGCGCAGCAGTGCATTGTGGTCCTTCAGGTGCCGTCACTCAAGCGAGCGCGCTAGTCTGTGTGTGTGTGTGTGTGTGTGTGTGTGTGTGTGTGTGTGTGTGTGTGTGTGTGTGTGTGTGTGTGTGTGTGTGTGTGTGTGTGTGTGTGTGTGTGTGTGTGTGTGTGTGCGCGCACACCGGCTAAATCCAGGAGGATCCATCTCTTGGCTCGGTGGAAGGCAGCTCGGGGAAAGCAGGGGGCCCAGATGTTTTGGCTCAGTACGCTTTAGGATGAGTTCATAGAGGGAACATCTGAGGCTTTTCAGCTCCATTGACCCCGGAAAGGAACCCTTAATCCGGCTCTCATGAACACTTACTTATGCAAACCCAACTTTGCAAGAACTTGAAAACTTTACTCATCCAGTGTGCTCCGCTGTTGCTCACTTTACTCCAGCCCAATTATTTTTCTTGGCATCGCTGCGCCCATAAAGAATGAAAAGGCAAAACGCACGGGCGTGTTACGTTTGTGTGTGTGTGTGTGTGTGTGTGTGCGCTAGTGTTGAGTGAGTAAAGGAGAGAAAAAATAAAACCGCGAAAAAGATAACGGATTTTCTTTTGAAATGCTCGTGGACGGGATTGTGGTTCGCGGGCGGGTGGGGGGGGTGTAGCCTAAGCGCTCTCTCTCATTAAGTGGAAGTGCGACGTGTTGAAGATCCCATTTCAGCGAGGTGAGAGAGAGAGAGAGAGAGGGGGAGAGAGAGAGAGGGGGGGGGGGGGGGGTGCTAATGGCTTCCCCCAGGACGCACACTTCCACAGCCCCCGACGGCCGAGCGTCTGCAGCCACAGCGTCGTGACGAGGCGGGGGGGGTTAGTGGAGGTCAGCGGGAGATGGAAGCCCCGGGGAGCTCCGTGTGCACTGGACACGACCCAACAACCTCGCCCCCCAGGAGAACGGAAACACAACCCTGCCAGCCGCAAGTAAACAGCCACAGCAAAGACCCCCCACGTGTTGTTCTTTAGCTGACTGTACACAGCATTGTACTGAGCCAACTCCAGGCTTCACACAAGTCACATTGTGGAACTGCACAGACAAGATGCAAGCAAAGTCCGAAGTACTGGCTTTGCATACGTCACCTACGAAAACAACAGTCTTTGTATCGAAGGATGGAACAGTGAAATCATCATAATTGGCATAATTGGCTTTTGTCAGGATAATGACGCAAATAGCGGATACCCTCATCGGTTCCCTCCAAAGCAGAGATAGAGCGCAAACCGACGTCCCGCTCATTTGGAGGAAGAAAAAGGTATTGTTTCCTTTTGGAGTAAATCTTATTTCCCGGGACAGGCACTTGGCAATTCGGGGTACTTTTGAAGACTTGAGGACAACCTCACAAGAACCGGGCTCCCATCGACGAAGCAGAGTGCGTCTCACATCTTCCATGGCCTCATACAGTATGAGGTGTGCTGCTGCGCCACGGAGGAAGAGGCCCCTTCCAGATCGATGACATTCTTTAAAAGGTGCAATTAACTCCTCTCTGAGGTAATCAACCTCCCCGCTCAATTACAGTCCGGAGCCGTCCGTCTAAAAATCTGTCCAAACACGACGCAGCGGTCATGTGATACCCGTTAAGTCTTTTACGAGAGAAGAGCAGACGGACGGATGGGGGGAGGGGGCAGGGGAAAGTGGTCTTTTACGGACTATTGGGGACAGTGCTTCCATCTGAAGCCTGTTAAAGCCCTCCCCAGCAGGCGGCTCTCACAGCCTCGGGCTTGGTCGCGCTGCACCTGGACGCCGGCGGGGGACGACATGCTTAACCCCATTCTCTCCACAGTCTGGAGCAGAGAAGGGGTTAAGCTAATCGCTCCTCCCCCGTAACCCTTTGGAGACACGGCGATTCTGCCTCGAGTGCTGAGGGTCGGCCCTTTTTCCTTGGGGGACTCTTGATTGATAGAACGCACAGGCGAGTGAGGGAGGGCTGCCGGCGAATGAGTCAGAACAGTCAGTCGGCTCTTGAATTTTGCATGGAATTCTCACCGATTTAAATTGGTAACAATTATTTATTTCGGTGGAATGAAAAGTGTTATTTCAGTCGCATCCACAATGAATTCATCATCAACACCCTCGTTGACCCTTTTGTCACATTTAATCCTCAGTAATTATTTTCAGTTTGCGAGTCAGAGATTCACTCGCTCAACGACTACTAAATCTAAGGTGTGTGTGCATGCTGCAGGTACTTGAGTCGCGAACAGAATAAAATATTGTCTCTTTTGCACGTGGGATTCCCGGCTCCTGAATCATTGAAGAGATTTGCGAGCTACGAATGAATCATTTGCTCAGTGTTGCTTCCCTGGTCTAGTGCGGCCTGGGAAATAATGAAACACCAGAAACGTAAAATAACTTTTGCTCTTTTTTGACTGCATACCGATGACCTGTCTCCTTGATGGATGTCGGTTCCCTCAGAGGCCACCTGATTTTGTCCACTACATATGGAGTGTACACTACCCTCTTGAGGTTAGCCTGTGGTTTTGGTTACTTATCCCTCCGCCCGCAGCTGGAGGAATAAGTGCACGGGCGTGACTCAGAGTGACCTTCCCTGTCTAGGCTAACGGGTCTTTATGAGACACATGCACACCCAGCAAAGGCAAAGCCTGTACCTTCAGGAGAAACACCAGTCCCATAAACCACAAAAGGGCTTTATTAACTTTACCAGGGAGTGGTGGGATCCAGCGGGCTGCACTCTAAATTGAAATTTCACCTTTTAAAGTGAACTCTCCGGCAATCTATCGCTCTCTCCATTGTGTACTCCATTAAGCAGCCACCCACAGCGGCCGGCCGTTTACAGCAAGAGAGGGAAAATTTGTCGCTAGATTGGCTTTGTCATTTTGATTCATGCAGGGCCTCTTTCTGAGTGTGTTATTTTCAGAACCTGCACAGCGTGCACTGCAGTTTGTATCTTTTCTTATTAACTTAGCGTTTGGTTGTGAAGCCAAAGGGGAGCTAAGATTAAATGAAAGCGTTTGCAAGGAAGGTTTTTCTTTTTTTTTTTTTTACTTCTCTTTACCGTTTCCGTGTCTGTAGTTTGCTGATTGAAATGTCACTGCCCCCCCTCCGCTGCACTGTGTCGCAGGTGGGTGGCTGAGGAGCGGTAACAGAGGAGAAAGAAATTTGCAATATTTATTCAGCATTCGGCAGGAAATAGATCAGCATCCATTTTTCACCCCCAAATGGACACCCGTCGCTTCGGCTGACCTCCCCATCTCCTCAGGACCCCTCCCCTCTTTACCTTAACAAAACATAAATAAACAACTGACTAGGGGTGGAGCTGAATACAAATCCGGTATTCCGCAAATCACAAAAAGTGGGTTTTTACGAATACCTATTTAGTACAAATATTATAAAAATGATTTGTTTTCTCGGGAAAGAAAAAACTGTGAGCTAACTGTGAGCGTGGTGGGTATTTGTGCTCCTGACAGGAAGACAGTTGGAGAGCGGAGGGTGTCTCCATGGCACGATCGCTCTCTCTCCATTACGCAATCCACTGTCCTGGTCCCAGGCGGAACGGGGCAGTGTCTTTGTTTTGGTCGAAAATGTTTGTTTCGTACAAGTCGAAACAAGCGAAAACAAATAGAAAACAAAACACAGGAAAACCGACGCGGTACGCACGGCACGCCACTGTCTGGAGGAGAGGAGAAAAATCCACTCCCAGTTCTCCGAGTTTTTCATTTTCCATACAAGCGAGAAGCTAAGGAATACAAAACGTGATTCGAAGGGATGTAACGAAGCCGGATACGATCACGGGCGGTGACCCGAGACGCATGTGCAGCATTCTCATGCCAGGTGCGAACAGATGTACTTCGAGCCGATGGGATCGCCCAAGACGCATGTTAATGCCAGGTGTAAACAGGGCCAGACTCTCCGCTGATGACCACGCCCCCTCCAGAGATGAGAACCATAGAGACTCGCAGGTCCCGCAGACAGAATCTCCACGGACAGCCACGCCCCCCTCCCCCACTCTCCCCTCTGAGCGAGATGAGAACCGTATGATGAATTACGTCCTCAGTCACCGGGGGAGCCCCCTCCCGTTCGGCAAGGCAGGCACATCGCCTGTCTGTGTGAGTGAGGGCAGAGGAAAGTTACAAGGAGTTTATGGGAAAGGCCCCCCACCTGGAGGCGTCCTCTGTCTCCCAATACTACCCGGAGTGGCGTCTCAGGTGCCCACTACTACTATGGCTGTCTAGGTTGTACATGTTTATTGCTGGGTTTATGAGAACCGTAAACTGATATTACATTTAAGTGTTCATAATTTTCAGAACTGGTGCGGTGTCCGCTCAAAACATGCCTGTTTGTTAAGTCGCGGTGGAAAAACTGCGGGAAAAAAGCACTTTCTCATGGGAAAAAAACACGCCCAGGTCGCACTTTTGGATAAAGTCGGTGTTCGCTTATTTGTTAATATTGCGTGTGTCGCGTGTCCGCACCAAACATGCCGGTTGGGAACGGAGCGATTGCTTTCACGGAAAGCCCCCCCCCCCCCACTTACTCGCTGTTTCTCATGGGAAGCCCCGCCCTCTGCTGTCTTGCTGTTCGCTGTTTATTGAAAGTTTAATAATATTACACGTGTCGCGTGTCCAAATTGCACCAAATTCGACGCTGCACATCCTTGGTTCCCCAGTAATACACCCGGCAAGTGGGAAGTCGATCGGATGAACGGTTTGTCGAGATAATGGAAGGACATACATACAGAGATTCCTTTATAGTTGTTCGAAGAACACTTACAGGATATTTACAGCACTTACAGCACTTTAAAACCCTAAAATTAGAAGCGTAATAAGAAACAAAAACAGGATTGTTGTGCATATTTCCACTTTTATTCAAATACAAATTACAAATTCAAATACAAATAATTTTTCTGCCTCAACAAATCTCTGCACATCCCTACAACTGACTCAACCAATTATTCAACCAAATGCTTCTTCCTATTGAAGGCTTGTACGATTACTGATGACAAATTTGAAGTGTTAAATCTTGTTATATACTTGAATGTGGAAGAAAGAGTCCCTTTTCCCCCTTTCGCCTTTCGTCGTGGCTGTTCTTTAACCGCAGCAAGATTCTTCTCGCCTGCCCCGGGAAGTGCCGAATGTGGCATTCACACAAAATCAGGCGACAACTCGGGTGTCAGATCTGTTGGTGCCGGTATCAGTCGACATGACAGACCCTCTGGCATTCAGCAGCCAGTCGGGGTCAGCAAGCAGCGTACGTGTGATAATGTACACTGCCAAAGCATTGCCATTTATTCCGGCAGGCATTCATGTAAAAAAAAAAAAAAGTACACTCTGAAAACATACCTCAGGTTTTTATTTTTTTAAATAATTACCTTTGCCCTCCATATATTGATCTGCCCTCTGCTTGGACATGAGTTTATCAACCAGATTCCCAACCTCCTTCACCCCGCTCTCCTTCTTCCCTCTCTCCCTTTCCCCCCTCTCTGTCATCTCATCATCTCTTCCCCCTTGATATAGTCTAGAGTAGTTTTGCCATGTGCCTTGTGGCCTGCGGACATGAGAGTGGAAGTGACAGGGCAGGATGGCCGCAGTCCCCAGAAGGACGTGCTGTCCTTCTGTCTGAGTGGCGAGCGACGTTCGGCGGGTCCAAAGTAAAAGCCTCAGCCCAAATTCACGATGACAGAGGGGACTGACAGAGACTCGGCCTGCCCTAATGTGGCTACGTGCACTGGACATGCAATCTGAAATGGAGCCTCTGCCGTCAAAGCAAATTTGACATCTAAATCCATCCACGAAAGTGGAACACAATATAGGGAGGTACTTTGAGTCTACAGTCTTTTCGACCTGCCCAGTATCCAGAGATCTTCGTCAAAGTGTGATGCTTATGCACAAAATGTTATTTGTCAACATAATCAATTGACTGACAAATTGATATTTTTAAGTCAATATAATGACTATTCCCAGGAGAATTGATGAAGCGGTTGACAATGATGTCACAGACAGACATAAATCCCTGTACTGGTAAATACCAGATCCAGTGTGTGTGTTGTTGCTCTAAAAGGAAGTGATATCTGTTGTTCGTCCAGAAGAGAAACACAAGGGTGTCTACCTCCCTCTACACTACCTCTACTCTACCTCCTTCTACTCTACCCCTGCTATGCTCTACTCTCCCTACCACTACTCTATGGGGAATTGATGGGGGAATCCATGACTATCAAATCTCAAAAAATATATATGGCATAACTAGGTACATTTGTCTGAAACTGCTGCTATGAAGACCTACAATTTGATTATCTGTTTATCTCGTAGGCGTCGATACATAACATCGTCCATGAAACTATAACCCCATGACAGGTACCGCACGACTGAAAGCCACCAGCAGTTTGACGATGGAAGCAGTGGGCTGATGGATGTCATTAGGAATCAGTCATAGAGCAGCTCAGCTGCCCCGCCTGCCTTAGTGCATATGCAGACAACACACT